>NC_065586.1:7951777-8099277 GCF_024542745.1 Macaca thibetana thibetana
GGTGCCCATTGCGCAGAGCGTGGCCTGGAGACCCGCGAGCCGGGAAAGGTCGCCGTGGAGTCCCGACCAGAGGCCGGGGTTGGGGTCGGTGCAGACTGAGGGCTGGTTTCCTCGACTGGGGGAGAAACGCCGGGAGCCAGAGTAAGTAGGGCTCCGGGCGGAGCGAAAGGAAAAGTTGGGTCCCTGGAGTGAAGACCGAATTCTTTCTGTCCGTCTACACTGAGCGTACTCGGGGAATGAGTTAGAGCCAGTCTCCTCCTCCCCTCCCCTCCCCCCTTCTAATCCCTCACTGTTGCCACTCAAGTCAAAAGCACACATTGATTACAAATATTAGGTCTGGAAAGGGCAGCTGCAACAGCTGAAGCGTGTTCACTCTGGGGGCTTGAGAGCGCAGAAGGCTCGGGAAAGAGGTGACAGTGACAACAAAATTGACACGGGCGCTCCAGTCAAAGGCATCTCTCCTTTACCCGATGCCTCATCCTCTTAGGAAGTCGGCCGGAGAGGCAAATCTCAAAGCACTTTCACACGAAACATTTTGTTTTTCTGATCAATTTAACGCGCACGTCTCCCCACATCGCTGCGCTCTCCCAAACAGTCTGCATTGGATCCTAATAACGATCCATGCGTGCCTATTGTTCAAAAGTCTGAAAAAGAAAAGTCTGCCCATCAAAATGAACTTCATGAATGGGGCAGGCTGGCTGCACTGGGACAGAATCGTCCACCCGACCCGAATGAATCGGCAGGAGCCGCGGCCACATTTAAAGGGCCAGAGCGCGCGTTCCCTCCCGTCCGCCCCCAAGCCCCGCGGGCCTCGCCCACCATGCCCGCCGCCCCTCCGCCCGCGGCCGCCCTCTGCGGCGCCCCTTTCCGGTCAGTGGAGGGGCGGGAGGAGGGGCGGGGGTGCGCGGGGCGGGGGGAGAAGTCCTGGAGCCGGTTTGGGTTGCAGTTTCCTTGTGCCGGGGATCCTGTCCCCTACTCGCCAGCGCCAGGCTCCTCCCCCCTCGGCGCGGATGACACTAGAACCTCCTTAAGTTGCGTCGCGCCACAGCTGTCTGCGAACACTGAGCTGCCTGGCGCCGTCTTGATACTTTCAGAAAGAATGCATTCCCTGTAAAAAAAAAAAAAAAAAATACTGAGAGAGGGAGAGAGAGAGAGAAGAAGTGAGAGAGACGGAGGGAGAGCGAGACAGAGCGAGCTACGCAATCTGACCGAGCAGGTCGTACGCCGCCGCCTCCTCCTCCTCTCTGCTCTTCGCTACCCAGGTTGGTACTGGTGACTTTTTTTTTTTTTTTTTACGTTTTATTTTTTGCCCCCAACCACTTGGGAGGACGTAAAGCAATTTTAAAAACTCAACTCTCCTCTTTTGGAGGTTTTCTAGGTGCTGAGGGGACGGTCCCGGGACCGGTGTCCCCGAGGGAGGGACTTGTCCTCCAACTTTCAACAGTCAGCCCCGGGACTTGTCCTCCAAGTTGCTCAGCCAGCTCCGGCTCCCGCGAGTCGGGCTGCAGGGACGTCCCTGAGAGTCCTGCGGGCTCCCTGGCCGTTTCCCCGCGCGCCTGTGCGGGTCTCGGATGCGCTGGGAGGGCGGGCGGCGCGAAGGGAGGTGGTGCCACTCCAGCAACCCAGGGGCTCATCCAGGTCTCCCCTTCTCTCCCTTGCAGGTGACCCGGGAAGGGACTCCGCCTCGGAGCGGCTGAGGACCCCGGTGCAGAGGAGCCTGGCTCGCAGAATTCCAGAGTCGTCGCCCCTTTTTACAACCTGGTTCCCTTTTATCCTGCCGTACCCAGTTTTTGGATTTTTGTCTTCCCCGTCTTCTCTTTGCTAAAAGACCCCTCCAAGATTATTTTTTAAAAATCCTCTCCTTTGCTCACCTTTGCTTCCCAGCCTTCCCATCCCCCCACCGAAAGCCAATCATTCAACGACCCCCGACCCTCCGACGGCAGGAGCCCCCCGACCTCCCAGGCCGACCGCCCTCCCTCCCCGCGCGCGGGTTCCGGGCCCGGCGAGAGGGCGCGAGCGCAGCCGAGGCCATGGAGGTGACGGCAGACCAGCCGCGCTGGGTAAGCCACCACCACCCCGCCGTGCTCAACGGGCAGCACCCGGACACGCACCACCCGGGCCTCGGCCACTCCTACATGGACCCGGCGCAGTACCCGCTGCCGGAGGAGGTGGATGTGCTTTTTAACATCGACGGTCAAGGCAACCACGTCCCGCCCTACTACGGAAACTCGGTCAGGGCCACGGTGCAGAGGTACCCTCCGACCCACCACGGTGAGTGCGCCCGGGGTGCGGGGGCTCTTGTCGGCTGCGTCAGTCGTCCCGGCTCGGGGAGGTCGGGAAGGACCTGAGGGCGGGGAGAGGTCAATCGAAAGCCCCCATCTGCCGTTCCTGGTTCATTTACAAAAAAACTGGGGCCCGGAAATGGGCAAGGAAGGCCTCTGGCTCGTCGCGAGAGTGTGTTTTGAAACAGTCACAGCAGGCGCCTCTCCCGGCTGGTGGCCCTGTGGCCTGGCGCTCATCTGGCGGGCGCCAGGCCGCAGCCCTTCGTTCCTGCGCGGCTGCAGGTTTTGGGGGGTCTCGGGATGTCCCCAGGCGTGGGGTGCCCTGGCTCTGTCTCCACGGGTCCGGGCTCTCTGGGCCCGGTAGCCGGCGCCGGCCAAGCCCGGCTGGAACCCGGCTCTTCCAAAAAACCTGGCGTTCCCTGTTACCCGCTAGCTCTTTCTAGGGGGGCGGCCTCTGCCAGCGTCCCTCAATTCGCGCATTTTCAGAAAGGCCCCAGAGACTTATTTATTCACACCCTTCTCCTTGACCTTTTCCCAAAGCTAGTGCCTTTGGTTTTTAGACAGGTCTCCTACCTCTTGGCTTCAGGAATGGAATTCTGATGCTGAAGGGATTTGAAAGGGAAGACCCTTGTCTTAAGTTTGAGGGATCTGACGTTTCCCAGATTCCCGGCTGCACAGAATTTTCCTGCGTCTTTGCTTTCAAGTTGCCTCCATGCCTGCAACTCTTGTCTTATACTCTGTCTCTGGGTTCTGCCCTCCACTAACCTCCCACCTAAGATGTAGCATACACCCCCGTTTCAATAGAGGCAATTCCAGAACCACCTCTTTCCCCCTTTCACCTGGAGAAGTTTAGGAGAGTTCTGAAATGTAAAAAAAGAAGACCGGGCCTATGTAGTTTGAGGAAAAAATGATCGAATACTTTCCAGCTCTAAGTTTGTTCCTAAAGAAGAAACAGGGGCAAAACGTTGGTCAGAAAAAGTGTGAGGCTTTCTGAGTCCAGCCAGACCGAATTCTGCCCTGATCCCCCTACTTAGAGCCTGCCTTGGCACCGATGACATAGCCCCTCCGGCAGCAGGCGTCCTCTACCCTGCTGTGGCCAGGTTTTAAACAATCGTTTCTGCGGATGGGGCGCTCTCTGCCCACGTTCGGTGCAGATCAACAGTTAAGTGGAAATGCGGTAGAGGCAGACTTAATATTATTTACTATACTACTTCCTGCATAATATGAATCTTGACCCTTGGTGTTCAGAGAACTCTCTTTCCCTCTCCACTCCCCTCCCCTTCCTCTCTCTTAAGTTTAGTTTCAGTATTGTTCTTAATGGTTGAATCGAATGTCAAATGCTGAGGCAGGTACCGGATTTAAAGATCAAGAAGTGTGTGGATTTGCACTTGCTTTTTAAATGAACCCCTCAGAGTGTATGAGTTGCAGCTACTTTAAGAGTGTGTGTTTTAAATGAAGGCTAAGCAGACTCTGTCTGAGTCATCTTTGATTTAAAATATATACATCAACTGGAATTTTGTGTCTTTGGGGCTCAGGTGAAAATCACCTATGGCACTGGTGGGATCATAGCTTTATTGAGGGTGCATGGGGCTTATATTATCTCCTTCTCCTTTAGGATTTGGGAGGGTGAGAAAAGTAGAGAAAACGGCCATCCCAGGGTCCAGCCTTGTGAACTTTCTCCAACAGCCCAAGCAATGAAAATGTCCCTGCAAATCCCATTTTAGGCCTTTTGCAGGCAGCCTGGCTGATTCTGAGCAAGCACTGGGTTGGGTTTCCGGGAACTAACCCTGAAAGTCTCCTGACTTCTGTCCCAAGGCCTCTCCTTCCTGCACTCAGTGCTGGGAGCTGGGCCTGACTCCAGGGTAGTTTTCTGGTGTGGAGCAGTTGTGTGGCCGGGCTCCATCCTTCAGGCCTCCTCACTCACAGCCGGCTCTCTTATCAGGCTGACTGGGATTAAGTCCGAGTCAGGGAACTCAGGGCCATTGAAGGAAACCCATAAATCAAGTCAGGTTCTAGAGAGAGACTTTGGGGAATGTGATTTAGGCAGTGTATCTGGAGAGGCCAAATAAGCAAAGGGGCCCTTCACTCAGCAGCAACCTCTCGGGTGTCAGCCACAGGCCCTTCATTCTGCTGGATTTGATGGGACATCCCTGTGGGAGACAGGGGTGAAGGATTCTGTCCCTAGCCTGACCCCCAGGTGTGCCAGGCAGGTACTCCTGGGACCACTGGGATGAGAGAGCGGGCCTGAGCCCTTGTCTGTGCTTGAACTTTTGCTGAAAGGGAGGCCGGTGCGAGGGAGAGAGTCCCCAGGTGTCCCTGACGGCCTTGCAGGGTCACACTCACCCTCCTTCTCTCTCCTGCCCTTTCCCCGCTGCCCCACAGGGAGCCAGGTGTGCCGCCCGCCTCTGCTTCATGGATCCCTGCCCTGGCTGGACGGCGGCAAAGCCCTGAGCAGCCACCACGCCGCCTCCCCCTGGAACCTCAGTCCCTTCTCCAAGACGTCCATCCACCACGGCTCCCCGGGGCCCCTCTCCGTCTATCCCCCGGCCTCGTCCTCCTCCCTGTCGGGGGGCCACGCCAGCCCGCACCTCTTCACCTTCCCGCCCACCCCACCTAAGGACGTCTCCCCGGACCCGTCGCTGTCCACCCCGGGCTCGGCTGGCTCGGCTCGGCAGGACGAGAAAGAGTGCCTCAAGTACCAGGTGCCGCTGCCCGACAGCATGAAGCTGGAGTCGTCCCACTCCCGTGGCAGCATGACCGCCCTGGGGGGGCCCTCCTCGTCGGCCCACCACCCCATCACCACCTACCCGCCCTACGTGCCCGAGTACAGCTCCGGACTCTTCCCCCCCAGCAGTCTGCTGGGTGGCTCCCCCACCGGCTTCGGATGCAAGTCCAGGCCCAAGGCCCGGTCCAGCACAGGTAGGAGCCAGCTCTCCCCTGGGGCCTTTTCTTCTCCTCCCTCCTCCCCTTTTCCTCAATCCAGGACCGCACCTAGAGGGACCCCTCAGGGGAGCCGGTGTGTCCCAAAGCCTGCTGAGATGCCATTTCTTCTCATTCTTCCTGCCGGGAAGGCACTGCATGTCCTCCCATCCTAGCTCACGCCTGGCTTCGGAAGCAGAGGGGAAGTGGGATCTGATTTAAAACCCCCCAATGAGCTGGGAAAGGAAAAAGACAAACAAAAACAAAGTCATGCCCTCTTCTGCGTGTCGCAGGACTTCTGGATTCGGTTGGTAACTTTTAGTCAGTTTCCAAGACCAAATGGAAGGCCGAGGGAATAAATCTTGAGTGTTTCATGCTAAAACGAAACCTCCTCAAGCCTAAACAAACACAGGTCCCTCTATGACCCCTTTGGCCTCTGTCATTCTGACTGTTCCTCTCGCTCAGCTCAAAGGGGACCATGCAGTGAGGACAGTCCTTTATCAGACATGTAGATACAAAGTGTGTGTGCAAGAGCCTGGCCAAAGCTGCACACATTCTCTGCGTGGAAAAGGGGGCTCTCAGCTGAACCGAGAGAAAGCGGTGGCTTTGCACTGGGGAAGCCGAGTTGAATGAAAATCAAATATTGCCTGGCCCAGTTAGTTACCTGAAGCGTCTCCTAGAGCTCTCAGGGCAGGCAGGGGCAGGAAGCCGTATTAGGACATATTGCTTGGCTGAGCTGCAGCCAGAGGAGGTAGAAAGGAACGGAAAAGTGCTCCAGGTGTGCATCTCAGTTTCCTGTGCTCTGTTCCTTTCCAAAATGCAAGCGCTGCCTAGCAGCACGCTGCATTTTTATTCAATTGGTGTCATTACTTGCATGAAAAAAACCCCACACAAAATACTTTGGCTTTAAAAATAAATCAATCCATCACCAATTCCATTTCTAACCAAAGTAATTGAGTCCAAAGAGAGCTAGGGATTCTCTGAGATCGATTTAACTGTATTTTTAGACAGGGTTTGGTGAAGATTTTGATGTCTCCTTAGGTGTGTCCATTTCAGAGTGGGCATCTCTTCCCTGATCCACTCAGGGTATCTTGCCTCTGCTCTTTCTCTGTATAGATCCTACATAGAAAGCAATCGTGAAAATCACTTGTCTTTTAGGGATGAGATGAGCAGCCTTGAAATCGAGCTCCCAAAGCTCCGGTTTGAAAAACTTCAGAGGGAGTACTCTGGGAGCCCAGTGACCATGAGATCGGTTTTCAGGGTTTTTTTCCAGGGTGACATTCACTCTGACTGCCTGAGCAGGACTGTCTCTATTTAGTTGATATGTTTTAGCTAATCCAATTATTTTCAGACTGCTGCACGCGACAGTTGCATTGTTTATCCCGAGCCAGGAACTTTAATAGAGTCCGGATGCGGTTAGGCTGACAGAAGAACTCAGACCTGCATGTTCAGTACATGAAAGTAGGCAGGAGGGAGAGGGAGGCAGGCTAGCTGGTGGAGTCAAAAAGAAAGCAAGAGGCCAGGAGAGCTGGAGGCACAAAGTGGCCGCAGTGCCTGGCAGGGGCTGGGCTTGGGGGTGGAGGGAAGGATTAAGGAGAAGTGGGGTGCAGCTTGACTCAGAAACACAGGCTGGGGCGCTAAATCTAAAGAGAGCAGACCTGTGCATTTTGAGGTCATGATGGGATTTCTTTTCTTTTTCTTCTTCTTCTTCTTTTTTTTTTTTTTTAAAGTTCTCTTTTCTGGTAAGGCTATGAGGTTGGGGAGAGCTCGTGGTATCTGAGGCCGGGGTAGTGGTTTGTGCGGAGGGGAGGGGACAGAGTGACTTTTCCAAGATACTCTGGTTTCTTTACCCTCATTTCCGTGTTTGATTTCTCCCCCTCTTGTGCACACTTTCTGCCTTAAGTCTAGTCTTTTCTTTCCTCTCATTTCTTTCTGTGAGACTCTGAACATGGAGGGGAGAAAGAGAGGGCCGTGGTTTCCCTAAGCCAGAGCTAGGAATACCGATACACCGATTTTGGTTTTTTGGCAAGGGGGAGAGGAGGCCATTGCAATTTGGCCTTTTAACTTCCTCCTTCTTAATTCCTTTCTCACAGTCATGAAAACCAAGAACAGCACACCTGGCAGGGGCGGCGAGAGAGCTGGGACTTTTGGGAGTGTGGAGGGGAAGTTTTGAGAAGCCCCTCCTTGTGCAGGGGGTGGAGGTGGTGGGAATTCTTGAGGAGGGGATTCTCTTGGTTTTAGTGGTTGCTTTCTCTCTCTCTCTCTATTTTTTTCCCCCTTTAACCTCTTCTTTGCAAATGCATTTGCTGAAGGAGGACACAGAGAAGAGAGAGTTTTTGGGGTTGTCGCTGGAAATGGTTGAAGTTGTGGTTAGGGCACCTATTGCTGTCTTAACGCCTAGGCTTTCGGGGCTGGGACGAAGCTTTTGCAAACAAAAGACAGAGTCTTTGTATCCAGGGCCGCTTCTTAGCTCCCCTGCCACCTTTCCAGTTGGGCATCTCCCTCCACCGTCCTCTGATCAAGCTCCTGCCCTGCTCCCTACCCCCTCCCACAGCCTGGTTTCAGGGTTTCAGGCCAAGGCGGAGTAAGAGGCGTTTGCCAGCAGCTGTTGAATGTCAAGAGGCCTCGCAGCTCTGTGGTTCTTGTCACCTAAGAGAGAGGTGTCTGCCTGAGCAGCTCACAACAGGCAGGGGTGAGGAGTGGGGAGGAAAGAAGGCAGGAGAGAGTCAGGGCCTCCATTAGGAAAATTGGCTGTTTGCTGAAGTCACAGACCAGAGGCAGCAAGGAAAAAAGAAGAAGAAAAGCCCATAGAGGCAATGGCAAACTTGCCGAGTGAATCAAGACAGAAAATTGCCCTAGTGTGCAGATCCTTGTTGAAGAGGTAACCGTTGCTAGCTTTCAAGGTGTTTCTGAAAAGGAAGCTATCACCCTCCCCGGCGCGCTGCAAATGAAAGGAAATCAGACTGATCACGTCAGACTGGGAGGTCCCCCAGCGCCAGGGTGCCCAGGAGCCGGGTGGCAACCACGCTCCCCGCCTCCAGCCACAGCGGCCTCTCCTCACACTGCCCTCTGCCCAGTGCCCAAGTAGGGGAGGAGCCCTAAGGGGTCCCCTGTCTGCGCAGGGTGGGTAGTGGGCCTGCAGTCCTAGCTGGGACAGGGCCAGTGCTGCCCTAGAAGGAGCTAACCCAGAGGCCACCGGGGACACAAAAAGGCAGGCCTGTGGCCTCCTGGCTTGGGCTGTAGCCGGCTGCTCGCCCACTCACCCTTCACTCTTTCCTTCCAGCCTCCCCCACATCCAGTCTGCCACATCCCTCAGGCTTTTGACCCCAACTGAAAGGTATCTGGGTGTGATTCAGGCCTGAGTCTTTTTCAAGAACTGAGAAGAGTCGTTGGGTACTTAGGAAGGCGCCTTTGGCACACACTGCGGCATGTTTGTGTTTAATCTCAGGGGTTCTGGGGCACAGCGAAGGCACTCTGGGGACCCTAGGTTAAGAACCTTTTGGAATGTAGAGCAAAAAAAAAAAACAAAAAACAAAAAACAAAAAAACCTCTCTTATGTCCTCAATTTTTTTTTTTTTTTTTAAAGCAAAGTAGACAAAAACTAGTGGGCACCATCCCTGACTCTCATGGAAAAGGGTGCAAGACCTTCTTCCATTTGCAAAAGACTTTAACTTTCCTAAAGAACTTATCCCTGGAGAGGATCACAGGCCCCCAAGTGTGAACCTCCCCCCTAGATCCCTCCTACTTGGTCTGGGGCTTTCCAAAGGCCCAATAGGTCCCGTATCTGCCAAGGCAGATTTTTCCTCCTTTTAGGGGAATCAAAATTCTAAGGACCCTACTGGGTTCTCTTTTTCCACCCCAGTGGTCCAGGCAGGTTGGAGGTCATTAATTGCTCTCTTAAAACAAAACAGTCTTCAGGGCTCATTTTTCTTCCTTACCCACCCTCCAGGGTCCTCCTCTGGGCCTCCCCTCTCTGGGGGACCAACTGGAGTTGAGCCTCCTGTTCCTACAGGGAAGGGGAGTCCTGGCTTTCTCCGGGCACCAAGACACTGGGCACTAGAGACCCAGGTGTCCCTGGGCCCCCCAGAAGCAAGGAGATTCTCCTAGAAAGCATCTTTCTCTTCGTCCTGCAGAAGTTGAAATCAGTGAGCAAACTCCCCCGTGTCTTGAAATGGTAATTTAAGGGATTCTTCTAAGGAGTTTTCTGGGTGGGTCTGGGTCATTTTCCAGCCCGGGCTGAGGGAGTGAATATGCCGCTCAAACTCCCTACCGGCCTGGCCGGTTTTTCGTTTATTTTGTTTGTTTGTGTTTTTGGAAAAAGAGAAACTGCAGGCAGGCCTTGGTTAATGAGCAGCCACCCCCCTTCGTTAACTTGCCTCTTCTCCTGATCTTCCTCTGATTGGCTTCACTCTGTCCTCCCAAACCTTCCCTTTTCCTTTTTCCCTCCCTCCCCCTCTTCCAGGTTCCCCGCCTAAAGTTTGCATCTCCCCCCTGCACAGCCTGGCTGGGGTCATACTTTAACTTCAGTCTCTGTAACAGTGGCTGGAAAGCTATGGAAACCCCTGCTGGGTCCTAATCGCTTCCTCTCCGGCCGGGGACGTTTACAGTTTGATTGGAAGTAAAATCTAAAACCCTAGCTACTGAAATCAATCAGCCGATTGATCAATCTATACATCTATTTATTATCTGTTCACCTATCTAGCCATTGATTAATCCTTCCTTTCCCCCATCCTAATCTTCATTATTTAATCAATCTCTATAGACAGACCCATGATGATAATGGGTCACCTTTGTCTTCCTTTTTTTCCTTTGAGGGAAATGAATGGAATGTTTGGCTTTTGCCACCATCCAGGGCTCAGGATTTTCTCAGGGAAGTAGTTGAGCTGGAATCTGCGTTCCTTCTCGGTCCTGCCCGATCTTCTCCATCAAGTCGGGCAAGCCAAGAACAGGGTTCTGTTGCAACGATGCATCTGCCCCTTCTGCGGGCGCCTCTATGTGTGTAGGGGGAGCGGTCACGCGGGGACAGCATTCCCCAGCTCAACTTTGGAGCGTCTTGGAAAGAGGTGGGAGGTGGACACGCTCCCCAAAAGAGGAAGGAGAAGGAAAAAAGTTCTCCATTTTACTTTTCTTCCCCCAGTTCCAAATGCTGTCAACCTTCCCGCGTGTTTTCCTTCCGTAAGTGGCTTATCTGTGCTTTTGTTTCCAGAAGGCAGGGAGTGTGTGAACTGCGGAGCAACCTCGACCCCACTGTGGCGGCGAGATGGCACGGGGCACTACCTGTGCAATGCCTGTGGGCTCTACCACAAAATGAACGGACAGAACCGGCCCCTCATTAAGCCCAAGCGAAGGCTGGTAAGTTCTCGGGAAGGGATGGATTCCACGCTGACCATTCCCGGTTTCTCATTTCCTCTCTTCCGGAAGGACAGCTTTCTGCAGGAAATTGATTGACAGGATAGCCTCCAATCATGTCAGCTGGCTTGGGATAGTTTTTTTTTTTTTTCCAAATTTGATACACAGAACAACTCTTTTTCCCCATCCGTGTTTCTTAAGTCACTTGTGAAAATTTTAAGGAGACTGAATTCTTGGTTATCAAATCTGCAGTGTATTCCTGAATAGAATAATGGTATGAACAGGACCAGAGCAGCTGGTTTAAATGTATTGATGAGCACTGTTTGACAGGTAGAGACATTTAGTATGAGGATAGAATGTTCCAGAATGGGTTCCTGAAGTTGTGGTGTGTGGCTTCCCAGGAAGGATCACAGACTCGGTGCAGTGGATGGACTTGTTATGCTAATGCTTCAAAATGGTTGGAGCTGATTAAGTGAATTTCACAGGCTTCACCAGCAACCAGTGAGCCTAATGCCACCTTCCTTTCTTGGTCTCAGCATTTGAGAACTTTCCACAGGCAATTCCTGTGGGCAACGTCGTGTGAGTCCTCTCATACCTGGCATTTGCTCTTATTTTCTCTTTGAACTACTACCAGAGGATAGTTTTTTCCCTCCTCTCTCATTTTTCTTTAAAAATCTTTTGAAGCATGAGGGATCCTTGAGAAAACCTGGCTCTGTCAAGCATTTATAAGGAAGACTCACAAGGGACATTCATTTGCAAGCTCCTCTTTGGAAGTTTGAATAGTGAATGTAAGCGACAGAAAAATAACAACTCTAGCCACAGCTAAGAGATCAAAATGTGAATGTGGTGCTGACATTCACCAAGTAGATATGGGAGGAGGGGATTTCCCCATGCAGATTAATGGATACATGAGCATCCATCAATTTCTAAGAGAGGAAAAAGAACACCTTTGTATTCTTTTTAAAGAATTATTTGCCCTCCCCATCAGATTGTAGTGCAACTCAACACGTTTCACATCCTCCTTTGAAGAAGGAAAAACTTTTTTTTTTTTGAGATAGAGTCTCACTCTGTCACCCAGGCTGGAGTGCAGTGGCACAATCTCGGCTCACTGTGACCTCCACCTCCCAGGTTCAAGCAATTCTCCTGTCTCAGCCTCCCGAGTAGCTGGAACTACGGGCACCCGCCCCCACACCTGGCAATTTTTTGTATTTTCAGTAGAGACAGGGTTTCGCCTTGTTGGCCAGGCTGCTCTCAAACTCCTGGCCGCAGGTAATCTACTCACCTCGGCCTCCCAGAGTGCTGGGATTACAGGCATGAGCCACCGCTCCCGGCCGAAGAAGAAAAACTTTCTAGGGATGGAAATGTCCACATGACTTTAATCTTTGACAATCCTGGATATCTAGGCTTTATTCTTTCTGATCTTTGCCCCCTTCTCCAACTTTCTCAACCTTCCCCCAACTCTCCTCCTGCAGTTTGGTTTTTTTTTTTTTTCCTTTCTCTCATGTGCAAAGCTGACTTCCTAGGAAAAAGCTGCCGGATATCTGAGCGCTGGAGATAACTCATAAACAACAACTCAGCTTCCCCAACCTAAACACCAAGATGTTTGAACGTATCAGAACAAGAAGTGTTTGAAAAAAAAAAAAGGCTAGAGGTGTTAGTGCAGAATGAATATGATCACACCACAAAAGAATGTTTTGAATCACTCAAAAACCTGGCCCTAGTAAAAAAAAAAAAAAAAAAAAAAAAAAAAAAAAAAAAAGAGAGAGAGAAAGAGAGAGAGAGGAAAAAAAAAACCAACGAAAACCTTCTTGTTAAAATGTGTCTTGGTACCATTATAGGTTTTTTTGTTGTTGTTGTTTTGTTTTTGTTTTTTTTTTTTTTTAAATAAAAGTAAAGAAGGCAAAAGAGAGAGATTAAAAGTCTTAAGGTATGGGCTGATTGGTGAGGAAAAGTTTATTTGACATTTTCTTGGGTTTTCTTCTTGTGTCTGGTCAGATTGCAGAGGAGGATCGTACTTCCACTTTATACAATTTTGTCTCCACTCACCTTTCATAGGAAAGCTCTAGAACTCTGAGTAATAATTGCTTTGAATTTTAGAGTTCAATGACTGTCACATTTTCATCTGTCTTTTCTTTCTTAATCATCTGTCTTGGGCGGTTTGATGTTTTTAGTTCTATAGAATTCATAAGCTACAGGGAGATAGAGCACAGGACACATTCAGATTTCTCTTTCTTTCTCTTTCTTTCTTTCTTTCTTTCTTTCTTTCTTTCTTTCTTTCTTTCTTTCTTTCTTTCTTTCTTTCTTTCTTTCTTTCTCTCTCTCTCTCTTTCTGTCTGTCTGTCTGTCTTTTTTCAGCCCTGAGATGTATTTGACTTCTGAACACTTAGAACCCTCTGTTTTCTTCTTTCCTGTATTCCCTGACCCTTTATTCCAGTTCCAGATTGCTATTTTTGTTGAAAACATTTGCAGATTCACTGAAGACCACTCAGCCCATACATAGCTAGCTCTTCTGTGAGATGCATATTTAACCCTGAATAAACTAATGCAGGAAACAGGAGAGAGAACTGAAAGGAAGATTCATAGATTCTTTTCCCCCGGCATTGCCAGGATTTTCATACATCTCACCACTAGCGAGAGGCTGAGCTGCTTACCTTAATATATTCTACCTCCTGCTAGTGACCCAAACAGTATGGCTTGAGAGACCCTAAGTTCCCATAAAGTTTGTAGTACTGGAAGCATCTTCCTTTGCTTTTATTTAGGTTGCTGTCAATAGACTGCAAAAGATTACACGCTGCACCTTGTCATCTGGAGCTCTGATTTTACCAGTTGGCATTATACGCTTGTACTGTGTACATTCAGAATTGCTGGGCTAGGAAACCCAGGTGCCTGAGTGATATTAATCTGCTATAACTGAGTAGCTCTTCTAAAGAAAAAAAAAAACTATAGGAAGATAATAATCACATATAATTTAATTGTCAAAATCATTAAGCACTGGTTTTATGTTGTACTTTCTCCCGAAGAGTACACAAATGAAACAGTTGTTTCAGCCTTAAATTATCATGTTTCATAAAGGCAGCCTGGCGGAGGCATATGGGGTTAGAATCGACACTCATGGACAATGTGAATTACATTCAAGATGGACAGCAAAAGACTCCCATCTTCTCCATTGTGATAGATCAGGGCAGTTTTTAGTTTCCAGTTCCTTAGAATACAGAAAAGAAAGAATTTGTTTAAAAAGGTTATAGTATACTCTGTTACTTACATCCCACAGGAGCATATCTGTGGAACAATTTAGCAACTTTGAAAGAAAAAGGGTCACTCAGGTTAATTCAAAATTGCCACTGGGTTCTCCATATTTGGTGGCTTTGGGTGTTGGCTTCAACTTTTTGCTTGATAAAATATTGATATAAATTGTACCAGGATCCCAGGCCAGGTACAGTGGCTCACACCTGTAATCCCAGCACTTTGGGAGGCCGAGGCGGGCGGATCATGAGGTCAGGAGATCGAGACCATCCTGACTAATATGGTGAAACCCCGTCTCTACTAAAAATACAAAAAATTAGCCAGGCGTGGTGGCGGGTGCCTGCAGTCCCAGCTTCTCGGGAGGCTGAGGCAGAAGAATAGCATGAACCCGGGAGGTGGAGCTTGCAGTGAGCCAAGATCACGCCACTGCACTCCAGCCTGGGCGACAGAGCGAGACTCTGTCTCAAAACAAAGCAAAACAAAACGAAAAACAAAAAACAAAACTGTACCAGGATCTCCATAGTTCTTGTTCTGTGTTCTCACAACCCTACCAGAATTTTCTTCATCACAGACAGAGACTAAACTCTTTCTTCTCTCACCTTTCCTTTGATAATATTTTTGATCCAGGAACGGGGATAATTTTGCAGTTAAAATTTTTTTTTTTTTATGATAGAAGGTGAGGAAGAGAGACAGGTTAATATTAGAAGTGACCCAACTCCATTTTCTTCCAACGGTTTTTTTCATTTTTTTTTTTAAAGCATGAACAGAGAATAGTCACTTGATCAATTTAAATATGTCAAAAAGTGAAAGAAAAATCTCTCTTTTAAAGGAAATTAGGGCAGTAACACAACCAAGGAATTAAAATTCAAGTTGAGGCTGACCTTTGACCTGCAACTATGCTACTCCGTGAACAGCAAATAGGAAATGCCTGATTTCACGAAGGTGAACTGGTATCAGAGGAGGCAAGGGATCCAGAGTTCCTGACGAGTGGCAACATTCCTTGGTCTTTTGAGTTTGTTTGATTGGTGAATCAAATTTAGGTGACAGCCACCTAAAGAGAGTGAGGGTGGCTGTCTCATGAATGGGAAGTGACCAAGCTTGAAAGCACAGGCTGTGGTGGCTCACGCCTGTAATCCCAGCACTTTGGGAGGCTGAGGCAGGCGGATCACTTGAGGTCAGGAGTTCAAGAGCAGCCTGGCCAACATGGTAAAACCCTGTCTCTACTAAAAATAGAAAAATTAGCCGGACGAGGTGGCAGGTGCCTATAAATTGCAGCTTCTAGGGAGGCTGAGGCAGGAGAATTGCTTCAACCCGTGAGGCAGAGGTTGCAGTGAGCTGAGATCACACCACTGCACTCCAGCCTGGGTGACAGAGTGAGACTCTGTCTTGAAAAGAGAAAACAAGAAAGTGCAGGCTGTATAAATTTAGGAGGTCTTGTCGACTTAGGATGTCCTACTCGGCGCTTCCTCAGGTGTGTCACCCATGTGTGCATGCCACTCACTTGCACAGACGTTCTTTGCAGAATTTGCTGTTGTGTTAGCAGGCTGTTCTCTTGATAACTCAGCATTTCTTTGTTTGGGATCCAGAGTGTTTCTGGTGCTTGACTTTGTGCTTCCTTTGCTGTGAGTGCCTCCTGATGACCGGAGCCTATTTGAGGATGGATATTCTTGGGAGTTGAGTTTGAAAACAACCTCTTATGGCCCTGGACTTGGTGAAAAACGCAACTGAAAGCCCAGTTCCAAAATTGGCTGGCTAATTCAAAATTAACCACCCATAAAAATTAACCCTCTGGTGTACTTTGTGGGAGGAGGGTAAGAGGCTAAGACTGCCAGGGAGGAGGACCTGGCTTCCTGCTCCTACCGGAGAGTGGTGGGTGAAATTCTGGCCACGTTACTGCAATCCTGACATGCTCCAGTGTAGTGGTGACATTTTTCTTCTCGAGGCAGCTTTTGGGGATCTGTATCACTTTCATGTGGGCCACTTGCTAGTTTTGATTTCAATGACAATTTCTTCCTTCCTTTTGTTTTTTTTTTTTAAGCCTGTCTTCATAGTGATGACAACACATTTACCATTTGTTTTGATTTCACCCTCTCCTCTCTCCCCACTCTCAGTCTGCAGCCAGGAGAGCAGGGACGTCCTGTGCGAACTGTCAGACCACCACGACCACACTCTGGAGGAGGAACGCCAATGGCGACCCTGTCTGCAATGCCTGTGGGCTCTACTACAAGCTGCACAATGTAAGTGGACTGGGACCAGCAAGAACAGGGCTCCCTTCCTGATGGTGACCGGCAAACAGCGTCACCACCGCCCTCTCCATGTGAATCGCCCACCGCAGGGGCAGATCACAGGCTCCAAATAATCGATGCAATAGGACCTAGCTTGGAAAACGACTTTGTCTAGCATAGCCTTGCAGAGGCCGAGGGGGTTTACAGCCTGGCAGCCACACAACCCCCTTGGTATGCATTGGACACTCCACGTACCATGCAGCAATGCAGCAGTCCGATGTGCTGGCTGGGCCTGTCTGGTTTATAATGAAAAAAAAAAAATCTTCCTTTTGGAAAACAAAAAAAGCCACTGGTCCTATGTTGTTTTTTCCTGACATTTTAAACTTTTTACAGAAAGAGAGAGTGAAAGAGAAAGGTAAATAGAATTGTAATGAGTGGCAGGGACCCTGGGAACCAAGAGGATCCATTCGGTTACTGAGAGGTAAAAAATCTTGGCTAAATCTGTGCTGTGAATTTGAAATGGATTCTCCGTATAAAAGACACGGAACAAATGTCTGAGAGATTTCGTCTGATGTGTTTGTCCGAACCAACTTTTACGTGCAGAGAGCTAGCTCCTGAGGAAGGTGGCTCACCTGGGAGAAGTTACCATACCAGGGAAAAGAAACTGTCATTTTCTCCTTTTATGTCATGTTAGCAGAATGGTAATTGCCAGTCACCTGAGTTTAGCTGTGTCATTTCTAATCTTTCCATTTGGGGTCCTCTCATTTCGTAATATATCTCAATCTTAAAAATTTTTTTTTCAGGTTTTTTTTTTTTCCTTTTTTCTGAAACCATTCTGGCTCATGATCCTAGTGAGGCTTCAAGTTTACATTAATTCCAAAGACAAAAATGGTCATTTTGGTCTCTCTCTGTCTTGTTCTCTCTCCTTCCTTTTTAGCTCTTTCTGATTCTCCTAAATTCTCTTGGCCAACCTGACTTTGGCAAAGTCCGGGGCTGAGCGGGGAGGAGACAGGGACGTTTGCTTGCGGCGGTTCTGGCAATGAACTCATGTTACTCAGGAATACCTGGGAATTGGGGAGGAAGCTTTTCTGGCTGGATATTTTGAGTCATAGAGAACTTCTTAGGGTGACCCCAGCACCCTGCTTCTTTTTCACTTCTTGGGAACAAGTTGTTGTGATTCTGAGGAGCTCTATACACTCATTTCCCTGCCTGTGCCATCTCTCTCGCTGTGGTCCCGGTCCAGTGAATGAAACCAGAGTCTTACTACGATCCCTTATTCTCCCTTAGGTCCTGGGACTGTGGTCCATATACATTTACCAGCAATTAAATCCAAGTTCTGTTTTCACTTTGGGGAATTTACTTGCTGACTGCAGTAGAGATAGAGATTCATGATTCAAATCTGGAAGACTTGGGCTTATAAGCTATTAGGCTATTAGCATTAGGGTTTATTAGCTATCCAGTCATCAGCACTGCCTATGAAGTTATTTCTGGGCTGTAATTTATGGATTTCAAAGAATTTTCCTGTTACTTGATTACATTTGAGCCTGAGATAGTCCCATGATGTAGACAGGGCAGAAATTATTTTTACTTCGGTTTTACTTGAAGGAATTATGACTCAGAAAAGCAAGTCGCTTGCACAAGGTAACGTGGCTGAGAAAGTAGAAGAGTCGGGGCCCATTTCAGAGTCAGGAGGCTTTCCTGGGAGGTTGGCAGTGTCAGAACTAAGAGGAGAACCAGGGGAAAGGGGTCGCTGTCTTTTTTTAAGAGTACAACAACATTGTAACGAATTGTGTGTGTGTGTATATTTCATCCCTATATCCGTGAAAGTATAGGAATTACAGAAGATTGGTTATATGCTTTTTTGAACAGTTAGCTGGGATGAGATATGATCTCACTTGTGTCTGATCATATACATATATATATGTAATATATTTCTGAAGAATATGAATTTCTCAAATCAAAGAAAAGCCGACAAATCCTCTCCATGCCTCACTTCTACCTCCTCAGTCTTAATGAGCTTGGTCTTCATGACTGGGCTTGGGTGAGTGGGAGACAGAAACTTCCTCATCCTCAACAGTGGTTTTTCTGTCTTCTCTGGTTTACCAGGAATTCGTAAAAGCAGGGGATTGATGTGTATTGAACAGTAAGATATAATAATCTATTAACGTTGTCATCGCGTTGCGTTTTGCTCTGCCCTTCCAGACATCCCTACATGGACGCCATAAGCTCTTTCTTCTTATCTAGGTGTTGAGATAACTGCCTACCTCGGTATCAGCATCTCTCAGTGGTGTTGTGACTGGTTATCTGGGGTTGTGTGGCTACTGGTGTAACTAGATATTATATTTAGATACCTGGCTATGTAGAGCTAGATGTCGGCATCCAGAGCTGTGTATCTGGACATTATCTTGGTGAAGATTTGATGTGGGAGTAGATTCCTGTCATCTCTGTAGGCTGCATCTTTATCTTGATGAAAACTTTGAAGAAGGAACCCGGAGATGTTCCTCTGGCAGTGACCTTTCTGGGCTCTCCTGCCGTCGGTCACGTTGCCTTCCCGGGTATGGGGGAAATAAGGTCTCAGCTCCAGTGTGGGGCTTTGTCTCTTCCTCCAGGTGACCTCTCCCAGCTCAGCTTCGGGAAGCTGGGTGTCGGCTGCTCTCAGCACGTTGGCCATTTGAATTCTCCCTTTCTCAGGTGTGATTTTCTGGCTTTGGGAATAGACAGGTAACACCCAGAGCCGAGGGTTCTCCACCCTTGAGAACTGTGGTGGAAGGCGACGCTTTCATCCCGGGAAGTCAGGAACGGCCAGGACACCGACATTCACTCCTTGAGTCTGTTTGCCACCCTCCCCTGGGAACGTGGCCAGATGTGGAGTTTGCTCTTCCGGGCAGATGTCTGCTGTCGGGGTTAATCTGCCTCTGCCTCCCTGTGGGGAGTAGCTTCTGTTCGCTTTGTAAAGTTTCCTTTCTTGATTCTGGGCCCCCAAAGCAAGTGTATTTTTAAAAGGCAAATGAGGTTTATCAAGAAGAGAGAAATGGTAGCCATCTCCGAGATTGAAGTCTCTTGATCTTCCGAGTAGGATCTGGTCTCTGTCTCTTTACTCTAGCACATTCTTGGTCTTTTCCTTTTTAAGATGAGTGCCCTTTTGTGCTTTGCACCCCATAGGTGGTTATGAAATACTTGTTGATTTGTTGGTTGGCTGTTTGTCTGGTTAGAAGTGGAGAGTCAGAGCTAGGTGGAAATAGCATTTGCAGCCACTGCAGCTGCTGCTGGAGTGATAGAGGCAAGAGATCAGCTTTTGGCCAGGCGCGGTGGCTCACGCCTGTAATCCCAGCATTTGGGAGGCCGAGCTGGGTGGATCACAATGTCAGGAGTTCGAGACCAGCCTGCCCAATATGGTGAAACCCCGTCTCTACTAAATATACAAAAATTAGCCAGGCGTGGTGTCGGGCGCCTCCAGTCCCAGCTACTCAGGAGGCTGAGGCAGGAGAATGGCGTGAACCCAGGAGACAGAGGTTGCAGTGAGCCGAGATCGCACCACTGCACTCCAGCCTAGACAATAGAGTGAGACTTCGTCTCAAAAAAAAAAAAAAAAAAAAAAGAGATCACCTTTAAGAAAGGCATGGTTTCATAAAATACAACCCTGCTACATATAAATTCTGGGGGAAGATTTTATGACCTCTCAAAGGCCAGGTAGAAAAGAGGCAACCACAAGTTATTCAGTAGAGCGGTACAGTCCTCATTTCTTCAAGGCAGACGGCCTTAACCACCTAGAGGCCGATGACCTGGGGAGTGCTGTTCAAGTTCTGAAGCAGATTTGTCAGAGTAGACACAACGGTATTTCCCTCTTGAAGATTCTTCACCACCTCGATTCTTATGAAATAGTCTAAGGAAGTTCTAAAGAAATAAGGCAAGTGAACTCCATTTTCGTTACCAGAGAAATACAATCGTATTAGATGGGTCTCTCATCTGGTAACTGTATGTATTTGAGTTCTTCAGTCCCTGGGAAAGAGACAGGAGCAAGTGGGATAGAGGAAGGGGCCGGCTGAAATGGAAACGGATCCCTGATCTGGGGCGGCCGGTGGAACCCTTGTTGGTGTGGGAGAGCCTGTGCATTTCAGAGGCAGCCAAAAAGTAAAAAAAAAAAAAAAAAATTGATCTTTGTTTAGATTAACAGACCCCTGACCATGAAGAAGGAAGGCATCCAGACCAGAAACCGAAAAATGTCTAGCAAATCCAAAAAGTGCAAAAAAGTGCATGACTCACTGGAGGACTTCCCCAAGAACAGCTCGTTTAACCCGGCCGCCCTCTCCAGACACATGTCCTCCCTGAGCCACATCTCGCCCTTCAGCCACTCCAGCCACATGCTGACCACGCCCACGCCGATGCACCCGCCATCCAGCCTGTCCTTTGGACCGCATCACCCCTCCAGCATGGTCACTGCTATGGGTTAGAGCCTTGCTCGAGGCTGGCAGGGCCCCCAGCGAGCGTCCCTGCAGCCCCCTTCGACGTGCATTTTTGCAGGAGCAGCATCATGAAGCCTAAACGCGATGGATATATGTTTTTGAAGGCAGAAAGCAAAATTATGTTTGCCACTTTGCAAAGGAGCTCACTGTGGTGTCTGTGTTCCAACCACTGAATCTGGACCCCATCTGTGAATAAGCCATTCTGACTCATATCCCCTATTTAACAGGGTCTCTAGTGCTGTGAAAAAAAAAAATGCTGAACATTGCATATAACTTATATTGTAAGAAATACTGTACAATGACTTTATTGCATCTGGGTAGCTGTAAGGCATGAAGGATGCCAAGAAGTTTAAGGAATATGGGAGAAATAGAGTGTGGAAATTAAGAAGAAACTAGGTCTGATATTCAAAAGGACAAACTGCCAGTTTTGTTTCCTTTCACTGGCCACAGTTGTTTGATGCATTAAGAGAAAAAAAAAAAAAAAGAAAAAAGAAAAAAGAAAAAAAAAAGAAAAAAGTTGTAGGCAAATCATTCGTTCAAAGCTGTTGGCCTCTGCAAAGGAAATACCAGTTCCGGGCAATCCGTGTTACCGTTCACCAGTTGCCATTGAGGGTTTCAGAGAACCTTTTACCAGGCCTACATGCTTTGTGAACAAGTCCCTGTAATTGTTGTTTGTATGTATAATTCAAAGCACCAAAATAAGAAAAGATGTAGATTTATTTCATCATATTATACAGACCGAATTGTTGTATAAATTTATTTACTGCTAGTCTTAAGAACTGCTTTCTTTCCTTTGTTTGTTTCAATATTTTCCTTCTCTCTCAATTTTTGGTTGAATAAACTAGATTACATTCAGTTGGCCTAAGGTGGTTGTGCTCAGAGGGTTTCTCATTTCTTTTCCATTTTGTTTTTGGATGATATTTATTAAATAGCTTCTAAGAGTCCGGCGGCAACTGTCTTGTCCCTATTCCTGCAGCCTGTGCTGAGGGTAGCAGTGTATGAGCTAGCAACGTGCATGTCAGCGACCCCGGCCCGACAGGCCATGTCCTGCAAGCGGCCCGGCTGCCTCTTCGCCCTGTCGTGTTCTGTGTTAGTGATCGCTGCCTTTAATACAGTCTGTTGGAATACTATTATAAGCATAATAATAAAGTTAAAATATTTTAAAACTACAAAATGACATCGTATCCACGTGGTGGCCAAGCTCTTCCAGAATAATCTGGTAGCTCTAGCTCATTTCAGAGAAAGGAGTTAAAAGAGACAACAACCAGACATGTTGAGTTATTCACTAGGAGCCGATGCTAACCCCAGAGGGTCAACGTCTATTTTGGGGGAAACTGGGAGTATTTGGAGTTCTACATGCGGCCCGGAGGAATTTATCCTGGGGCTGGGGTGACATCTGGGGTCCCCTAGTGAGCGGCAGTGTGTCTTCCTGCTCTCCTCCTGCCCATCGAAGGAGGATTGGGAAGATTTTATGCTGAGATTCCCAGGCGCAAACTGCAGCTGATGGGTTCCTCGAGGTTCTCTTTGAGATGGAAACGAGCCGGCTGCGCTTATGTTCATTTCTGTTTTGCTTTTCTACCGTTGAGTGAATAACACCACAGTGAAGGGATTATTGGAATGTTTTCGAAACACTAAATAACCATTTTGTAACTTCTGCTGTATAGTTTTCTTTTCCTGTGGAGGGAGTGTGTAACTATAGCACACGTTTAAAAGAAATCTGTTAATTGCCTCTGCGCTATCTTGGCAAATATTTTAAACCTAAAGCTAAATGTTGAAGTAAAGGTGTAGCGCATTACTGAGATGCAAATGGAGCTCTCTCTGGCTCCTAATTAATGACCTACAACTCGAATGTTGTTTCCAATTACTTTTGAAACACCGAAGGAAAGAATCACTGCTGGCCGTGGTTAACTTGGGAGGTTTTGTCACGTAGTTCCAATGTCTTCAGGTTTGCCACCGCTTTGCTTCATGAACAGATTTGAGTTAATGCCCTTTCACCTTAAGAACAGGGAGTTCAAATTCTTGACATTCTTAGGGCTGGACAAGGGGCGGGGGACACGTGGAAAAATCCCAAACTCAGTATCTCAGCTACGTTTTGTTTTAGGTACATTTCATCCCATTCCTTCTTCAAAGAAATGTCATTTCATCGTTGTGGGCATGGATTGAACCTTCTAAGATGTTTCTAGCAGATGATGCAACAGCTGTGAAATATAAGTATCTATATATAATAACAGTGATTCAGATCCTTTTTGTTTGTTTGTTTTCTTTTTTGAGACGGAGTCTAGTTCTGTCGCCCAGGCTGGAGTGCAGGGGCGCAATCTCGGCTCACTGCAACCTCCGTCTCCCAGGTTCAAGCGATTCTCCTGCCTCAGCCTCCCGAGTAGCTGGGACTACAGGTGCCCACCACCATGCCCAGCTAGTTTTTGTATTTTTAGTAGACATGGGGTTTCACCACGTTGGCCAGGATGAGCTCGACTTCCTGACCTCAAATGATCCACCCATCTCAGCCTCCCAAAGTGCTGGGATTAGAGGCATGAGCCACTGCGCCCGGCTCATTCAATTTATTCTTTGGAATATTATCATATATTTTAATGGCCAGAATGGTTTGGTTCTTTTTTTCTTTTTTCAAAACTATAAGACACAGTAGAATAGCAATACTAAAGAGGGTTTAATCTAGAAAAGTAGAACAAGATTGCAGATCTAAAATATTGCTAAAATTTTTTTGAGTAAATTATATTCCTAACTAATTTCCAATCTGTTTGACCTCACTTTTGAAGTTGTTGTATTAGCACATCTATAGGAGAATATTTGAGAAATATATGGGTTTTTTTTGGAAAAGATCTGAGGATTTGGGTTATTTCTTTAAAACGTTTAAAAATCCAACAAAATAGAAAAAATTACTTAGGAATCGAAAAGTTTTGCTATTTATAAACGCTTCTATAGTGCTTCTAGATTAAGCACTTTTTTCATTTATTCAACAAATACCCAAGTGTCTAAGTTGACCTTTTTTTTTTTTTTTTTTTTAATTTTTTAAAAGGTAGATCAGGAAACAGAGAAATCAAGATTCCAGTGATGTCATTCTTACTTTGTGACATTTACCTTGTTGTTCCTCTTAAAAATGAACTGCGTGAACTGTGGTGAGCTTCTCACTGGGCCTCTGGGTTAGTCCCTAAGCAGACAGGTTGTGATGGAACTAAGGTTACCCAGAGCTCACCTTCTGAGATCAGCGTCTGCTTTCTAAACCTTTTTTTCTTTATTTTTTGAGACGGAGTCTTGCTCTGTCGCCCAGGCTAGAGTGCAATGGTGCGATCTCGGCTCACTGCAACCTCCGCCTCCTGGGTTCAAGTGATTCTCCTGCCTCAGCCTCCTGAGTAGCTGGGATTACAGGCACGCGCCACTGCGCCCAGCTAATTTTTGTATTTTTAGTAGAGACGGGGTTTCTCCGTGTTGGCCAGGCTGGTCTTGAACTCCTGACCTCAGGGGATCCACCCATCTTGGCCTCCCAAAGTGCTGGGATTACAGGCATGAGCCACCGCACCCGGCCCTTGCTTTCTAAAACTTTCTAAGGTCTTAAAGTTGTTTTTAAAGCGTACTCCTCATCACAAGGCTTCATTTTGGTATTTCACAAGTTTAAAAGTGTGTGAAGGGTGCAGATTCTTTCCAAATATTGCATACGTGACTCGAGTTTAGTGAAACACCTGTTCCCAAATTCAAACCCACAAACTCCAATGCAATCCATTGCCTGCCTTGGATGTTTTCCTCCTCATGGTAAATTGTCCTATTTACATTTTGAAGATGTAGAGGTATTATTACTCCATTTTCTCTTGTTCCATTCCCTTGTCCACATCCTCAACCCCAAATCTACCCCTAGAGCCATTTTTGTGATCCTGCATGGACAGAGGACATTGGTGGGTCCTCTGCAACTTCCAAGCTAAGGAGAGATTAAAAGACCAAAAGAAAACATTTGGACACTGGCGTATAATTTTATCCATAGAACAAAATGCTAGCCATTATCTAAATCAGCAGAGCAGCACACCAACACCTTTCGCCCTTCAAAATGAAGCAAACTTCTGGAAAACATCTTCATTTTTCTTTGTACCCTCTAGCTCCAGCAGATTTGACATCATCAGCTCTGTCTTGTCCCTACGCTTTGCAAAGAGCCCAGGAAGTGGAAAACTCTGGAATTCTGAGACACTCATTGATCATTTGAGCGTGTTTTGACTGTTGTCCTAGAAGTCTGGAAACTAGGGTTTCGTTCTTGGCTGTGCTGACAGTTAACAGGATGATGTGAGGCTCTCTGATTTCTCTGGGAGCATGCTTCGTAACTCTGTAATTAGTGAGATACTCTCTAAGACTTATGGGAGATTTTATTATTATTTTTTTTTTTTGAGAACTTTTCTGAGGAAAGGATTCTTCGCAGCCCCAGCCATATTTTTTTTTTAATTTTTTTTTTTGAGATGGAGTCTCACTCTGTTGCCCAGGCTGGAGTGCACTGGCACAATCTTGGCTCTCTGAAACCTCCACCTCCTGGGTTCAAGCAATTCTCGTGCCTCAGTCTCTGGAATAGCTGGGATTACAGGCGCCCACCACCATGCCCGGCTAATTTTTGTGTCTTTAGTAGAGATGGAGTTTCACCATATTGGCCAGGCTAGTCTCAAACTCCTGGCCTCAAGTCATCCGCTCATCTCTACCTTCCAAAGTGCCTGTGATTACAGGCATAAGCCACCATGCCTGGCCCATAATTTTGACCAGGGTATTTGAAAAGCCTGAAGGGAGAGTAGCCCATTAAAGATTCCAGATGGGGGCTGGGCTCAGTGGCTCATGCCTGTAATCCTAACACTTTGGGAGGCTGAGATGGGCGCATCACCTGAGGTCAGGGGTTCGAGACAAGCCTTGCCAACATGGTGAAACGCTGTCTCTACTAAAAATACAAAAATTAGCCAGGTGTCGTGGTGCATGCCTGTAATTCCAACTACTCAGGAGGCTGAGGCAGTAGAATCACCTGAACCCAGGAGGCGGACATTGCAGTGAGCGAGATCCTGCCACTGCACTCCAGCCTGGGTGACAGAGCGAGACTCAGCCTCAAATAAATAAATAAATATAAATAAAAAAGATTCCAGATGGGTTGGGGGAGTTCCACTTCTATCTGCCCTTAGTGCTATCTCGTGAACTGCAACTTGTATTTCATGACTGTCAACCCGGGATACGAGTCAGCGCCTCAGTCTTAGGAGTCTGCTCTTTCTGAAATGTGTCCAGGCCTCTCTCGAACTGAATACACAGGGCTTGCTTGTCCTGCTGATTTTGGCAGCCTGGTTCATATTTCTCTCATCCATTGTGTAAAGAAATTCTGCCTGAATTGCTTACAGGCTATTCTAGGGCTATAGCCAGAGTCCAGTCTTTTTTTTTTTTTTTTTTTTTCCTTGTCCTGCCTGTCTCTCTTTCTCTTTGGAGAAGGGGATCAACAGAGGAAGTGGATCAGTGCTCAGAAAAGTGGTTCCTTTTAGGATGCTCTGTTTGGATCCTGGTGTCCCCGAGTCACTTCCTGACACGCCCTTGAGCTCTGGTGCAGGGGACGCTGGTCCATTAGCCACATTGTCTGTGGTGCATTTTTACAATCCCCTGTCATGTCTGCGTGCAGTGCGGCAGGCTGCACATTGGAGCCAGGATTTAGAGAGTGGGCCCTCTCCCCTCGCCCTTCCCTACCCCCACAGGTCTCAAGCTAAACAAAAGCCATGCTGTATAAAGCCACTCATCTCATCCCTGACTTTACTGGCAGGGCCGGGTCCCCAGCAAGAGCCTGAAAGATATGTAAACACCTGGAGGAGCCTTTGTGCTTGGGCCTTGCGTTGTGTAACTAAGGGATGTTGTGTGGGGAACTGAGGCTCCCAGGACCAGGTCCTCATTCAGAGAACAGGTCTAAAGAGGACCCTGCTTCAGAGACGCGGGTTGCACAATGCCCAGACTACTGCGTGCTCTGCAAGGAAACCAGCCAATCTGGTTTTGTTTTTGTTTTGAGGGGGTTGGGGATGGGCTGCCCGTGGGCATAAGAAACTTCCAGAAAATTAAAGTTTTGTTTTCTTTCCTTTTTTAAAAAAATTATAAAATTAGTGAATAATTTATTGACCAAACCTGTAAAGTACCAAACTGTTTTTCTTTTTTTTCTTTTTTTTTTTTTTTGAGACGGAGTCTTGCTCTGTAACCCGGGCTGGAGTGCAGTGGCCGGATCTCAGCTCACTGCAAGCTCCGCCTCCCGGGTTTAGGCCATTCTCCTGCCTCAGCCTCCGGAGTAGCTGGGACTACAGGCGCCCGCCACCTCGCCCGGCTAGTTTTTTGTATTTTTAGTAGAGACGGGGTTTCACGGTGTTAGCCAGGATGGTCTCGATCTCCTGACCTCGTGATCCGCCCGTCTCGGCCTCCCAAAGTGCTGGGATTACAGGCTTGAGCCACCGCGCCCGGCCCAAACTGTTTTTCAGAAGAAGCAGAAGGGCCAGGTGTGGTGTCTCTCACCTGTAATCCCAGCACTTTGGGAGGCCAAGGCAGGAGGATCACTTGAGGTCAGGAGTTCAAGACCAACCTGGCTAAACATATGAAAATTAGCCGGGCGTGGTGGTGCACGCCTGTAGTCCCGGCTACTCGGGAGGCTGAGGCACAAGAATCGCTTGAACTCAGGAGGTGGAGGTTGCAGTGAGCTGAAATCGCGCCACTGCACTCCAGCCTTGGCGACAGAGCGAGAGTCTGTCTCAAAATAAATAAATAAATAAGTAAGTAAATAAATAAATAAATAAATAAAGCAGAAGCCGCCGAGCTTTCCTCCTTGCTGTTGAACTGACCACGTGCAGTGCAGTCTTAGGAAGGGTTTGTCCCGAATGCTGTCTTGAACCTGATGGTCTCTGGGGGTGGGGTTGGGGGAAGTTTTCGTATAGCATTTGTTTTTTTGAGGGTCATTGAAAGTTCATCTCATGAACTGGAAGGGGTCGTTAAGTAAAAGCCACCTTGTAAACTGTGGCCACCCTCCTCTTCTTACTGTTGGGGAGTCTTTGTTCCTCTTTATTGGGTCTACTAGGCTACAGCCATGCCAAGGATAGCACAGGGACTGCTTGAGCAGGGGCAACAAGTGGCCCACTCTGCCCCACAACCTCCCGCAGCTTCCAGGACAGCCTCCACCACGGGCACAGCCAACTCTGAGCAGACGCTGCCTGGCTTTCCCTCCATCGCCAACCTGGTGATCCCGAGTCAGGAGCTCTGTGACTCTCCTCTACTCTAGGAAGACTGTTCCCATGCCAGGCACACGAGCTGGCCTGTCTTGGATAAATTCGATACCCAAGTGTGTGAAACCACCCTGTTCTTCACTTTGAACATCTTCGGGCTCCCTTGTGCCAGAGTGACCTGAAGTGCCTTGATGCAAGATGGGCCTCCGGTGGCAAAGTCTCAATTTCCAGATTGGAGTCACTGTTCTGAAAACCAGACCTCCGAACTCCAGACAACTGCATAGACCCATGGGGCTGTCCTAGAAAGACAAGGGAATGGATTTGTTCAGTGCAACCGCTGGGACTCACTCAGCCTGGACGATGAGAGTAATCCACCTGAGAAAATGGGCTGGGAGGCTGGCCTCGCACAGTGCACAGAGGCTAACAAACCAAGCTTGTAACACATCAAACCCTTGGCAAATGACAGCGGGTGTTTCCATTGAGCACATGCTCTGTGTTGAACTCTTTGGAGAGATTTTCTCCCTTGACTCAGAAAAGCTCTGGAATGTGGGAAGATCACTCCCCTTATTTTATGGGTAGGAAAATCATGGGATAGAAAGGGTAAGTAATTTGCCTCCAACAGGAGTTCAACATAAGGAGGGGCGCCAGGTCCCTTTTGCTCCTCCCAGAATCCTGCTAGGATCACAGTGGCCGGCAGGCAAGACCCACTCAATAGGTTTGGTTGAATACATGAAGGCCAGTGTTATACTGCTTTGAACATAAGCAGGTCCCTTTTTCGGAGGAGAAACTGAAATCACCCGTCAGAAACAGTGGCTTCCAATCTCCCCTGATTCTTGTTAGATAGCAGGTCCTGGGAAACTGCGAGGCAGACAGGATGTGTCTGAAGATCCTCAGAGGCCTGAGGACAGACCCACAGAACACTGAGATCTTCAGCTTCTAGGGACGCTCTTCTGCAATGTCCAGTCCCCGGCCTTCATTCAATCAGCATCTGCGTTAGTTGCCTGTAGCTGCTGTAACAAATGGTTATTTGTTATTTCCAAATAACAAATATTATTTGTAAATAACATTTAAATAACACGTTAACATGTAAATAACATTTGTCATTCACGAATGGGTATTTGAACTTGCTTGCCTCCAACAGCACCCACGTATTCTCTTGCAGCTCTGGAGGTCAGAAGCTCGCAATCAGTGTCACCGGGCTAAAGTCGTGGTGTTGGCAGGGCTGGTTCCCGTAGGAGGCTCCAGGGGGAGAGTCTGCTTCTTTGTCTTCTCTCGCCTGGGAGTAACCTGCATTCCTCGGTGCATGGCCCTTTCCTGCCATCACTCCAACCTCTTGCTTCTGTCATCACATCCCCTAACCACCTTTTGTCAAAAAAGAGGAGCTGGCTGTCCTTCGCTCTGCAGAAAGATGCAGTTTAGAGGTTACAGCAGGGGGAAGGGCTCTTGGGGTCAGATGAGACAGGTGAAGTTGGGGAGTTTTTCTCCCCTGCAGAGTTCACTAGTGAGCCCCAACTGGAGATGGGGCCCGCAATCTTGGCTTTATGTGCTGAAGGCATTCATCAACGGAGCTTGGCCTCAGTGATTGTGCGTGTACCTGATACCAAAGTATTTGTTAAAGACATAAGAAACTGAAGAAATTCTTTTACCTAAGCCCAGGGCAGTTTTATACATGTCTTCTAATCTCAGAGTCAGGATGACTCTGGTTCCTCGGACCCCAAGGTGAGGTGAGAGGGTGACTTTTGTCATTGTGTGATGAATGTCCTGAGATGTGTCAGCGTGAGGGCTTCATGCAAGATCTCTCAGCAGGGCAGGGAGGAACACCCTCTTTCTATATCGCTTCTTGCTACATGGGGCCTTTCTGCAATGGTGGAGTGTAGTAAAATGACGGGGACTCCTGCTATTCTGCCTGTTTTCATTGTAAAATTATAAATGAAGGCATTTTCATGACAGTATTTCTACCCAATGAAAGGCTCTTTTAAGAATGAAACTTCAGGCTGGGCGCGGTGGCTCACGCCTCTAATTCCAGCACTTTGGGAGGCCGAGGCAGGTGGATCATGAGGTCAGGAGGTCGAGACCATCCTGGCTGACATGGTGAAACCCTGTCTCTACTAAAAATACAAAAAGATAGCCGGGTGTGGTGGCACCTGTAGTCCCAGCTACTTGGGAGGCTGAGGCAGGAGAATGGCATGAACCCAGGAGACGGAGCTTGCAGTGAACTGAGATTGTACCACCACACTCCAGCCTGGGCAACAGAGCGAGACTCCGTCTCAAAAAAAAAAAAACAATGAAACTTCAGAAACTTCAGAGACTATGGTGGGTGAGTAGCAGGAAACAGCTTTCTCTCAGCTCCCAATAAATTATACCAAGTAAGTGAGCAACTAATCCAACTATGTGTGAAGTCAACCCTTTCCTTAGGAGGTTTACAATCTCCTTGGGGTGACAAGCTGTGCCTGAGAACAATGAAGTCCCGAATGTGGCTCTGGCTCACTGGTTGAGGAAGTGGGGACACTCAGTCCCTTTCTTTGAACAGAAGACAGGAGGGCTGTGCCTCTTAATTGGATCAGGGGGCTTGGAGCTGCCACTTGGGTTCTGAAAATGTGATTGTGGGTGGCACAAACGGATGGAACTTGGAGCTTAATTCACTTCACTGCTGCTCTGGCCAGCACTCCACACTGTCAGTTCCATCCGAGGCTGGCTGTCCAGGCTGTTTGTGACACAGACCCTGTTGCACGGTTTCCTTATAGAGTCCAGAGGCAGCTCACTCCTCCGTTACGTCGCACATCTGTGAAGAAGGGGAAGGAGAGGCAGCGGCATGGCTGCCGGCCGCATGGACGGATCACCAGCAGCTCCGATGAAGGCAGAGGTTTTAAACTACAGTTGTGTCTAAGATGAAGTTTGGGGATTAGGTGTCTCTGCTTTCCATTACCCCAGATAGAAGTGTGCTGGCAGAATGTCTGCCCTCGGAGCCAGCTGGCTGGCCAAAGGTGAAAGGAGAGGAGGAGTAAGTAAAAGAGGCGTCTATCAATCCACTTTTTCCATCAGCACGGTCCTCTAAGGTAGACTGCTGTCCTCTCTGTCACGCCCCCGGAAACTGAAACTCTGGGATGTGTTGAAGTTACCCAAGGACACGGAAAGGCTTGTCCCCAAGGGCCTGTCCTAGATTGTGAGACTGTTGGTATATCTGCTCTCAGCACTAACAATAAAAAATAGAAAAGAAAAGCCCGCAGTGTGATTCTTAAATTTGAGGGAAATGCTGTATTGGCTTAGGACTGATAAATAGATTTTGACATCTAGATAGAAATATCCCAAATCAAAGTTGTCACCTTGATTTGTCATTTTAAAAAGTCCCATTGTTTTGGGCTGGGCGCAGTGGCTCACGCCTGTAATCCCAGCACTTTGGGACGTCGAGGTGGGCGGATCACCTGAGGTCAGGAGTTTGAGACCAGCCCGGCCAACATAGTGAAACCCTGTCTCTACTAAAAATACAAAAATTAGCCAGAGAGAGAGAGAGAGACAGACAGACAGACAGAAAGAAAGAAAGAAAGAAAGAAAGAAAGAAAGAAAGAAAGAAAGAAAGAAAGAAAGAAAGAAAGAGTCCCATTTTTGTCAATGGATGCCCCATTAAAAGTCTTTGAATTGTGCTTTGCACGATGGAACTTAATGCCTGTTGAAGGTGTGACCAGTAAGAGTTCCAGCTTGATCCTAGAGTCTGAATGGCAAGCATGAATTTTCGCTGAAGACAGACAGCTGTAATGTAGTAAGAAGGGATGCTCAAATTGGGCTGAAGTTTGCAAATCAATACAATGTGTTGGCTTGCTGGGAACTTCCCTCATTTTGTTAAGGATTACATTTCTACATGGTTTGCAGACTAGATGTTAATCAGTGGCTGTTGGCCAGGGAGGCCAAACCCTACCAGCAAATAAATGCATTTAAGATGTTAGGGAGTGACCAAAGAGGAATATGTATGCAGAGACCTGGAAAATATGAAACCAGTTAAGAACTCAAAGGTCATTTTGTTCAGGGCAAAATTCTTGTGCATGGTGCTGACAGTTTGCCCTCTGGGTGTTTTCAGAGCTTAAAGGATCAAACTTGTCCACATGAAATATGAAATGTCTAATACAGAACCCCATGTACCCCGTCAGACCAACCTTTTTGCCCTGTAATTACCACGGCTCCAGCTTCACGTGGGATCCCACCCTGTCTATTGCTCTTGCATAGGCGTGGCCTGGCTGAACATCTAGAGGACCCTTTGAAGACGTCTTAGGGAATTAAACAAAACAGAATACTTAACAGTCTATGCAAAGGAGGGGGAGGATTATCCTTCTCCGTATCTGAGATGGGTTCCCAGTGGTAATGCAACTTTGCTACAATGCAGAAATCTCACCAAGGCTTCTGATGTCACTGTCAAAGTGGACTGCCGTGCTAAAAGGAGGACGAACTATGATCTTCCACTTTCTTTTTTTTTTGGAGACAGTCTGGAGTGCAGTGGTGTGATCACGGCTCACTGCTGCCTTGACCTTCCAGGCTCAAGCAATCCTCTCCCCTCAGCCTCCTGAGTAGCTGGAACCACAGATGTGCACGCTACGACTGGCTAATTTTTAAGTTCTTTTTATAGAGACAAGGTCTTGCTGTGTTGCCCAGGCTGGTCTCAAACTCCTGGGCTTACGTGATCTTCCCTCCTTGGCCTCCCAAAGTGCTAGAATTACAGGCGTGAGCCACCACGCCTGGCTGATCTTCCCTTTGTACCAAATTGGTTATTTTCTTGCAGCTGGACAGGATAGAGTAGGCACTTACGTTGTGGAATGGAGACCTTAAGAACCATGAGTTTTGGGCTGGGCGTGGTGGCTCACGCCTCTAATCCCAGCACTCTGGGAGACTGAGGTAGGCGGATCATGAGGTCAAGAGATGTAGACCACCCTGGCACACATGGTGAAACCCCATCTTTACTAAAAATATAAAAATTAGCCAGGCGTGGTGGCAGGCGCCTGTAGTCCCAGCTATTCGGGAGGCTGAGGCAAGAGAATCGCTTGAACCCTTGAGGTGGAGGTTGCAGTGAGCCAAGATCATGCCACTGCACTCTAGCCTGGTGACAGATTGAGACTCCATCTCAAAAAAAAAAAAAAAAAAAAAAAAAAAAAAAAAAAAAAAAAAAAAAAAAAAAAAAAAAAAAGAACCATGAGTTTTGCCAAGAGACGGATTGTGAAGAGGCGATAACTCAAGAAGATGAAGTTAGAATTACTTCCATCTTCCAGTTTCTGGCCCCCACAATGTGACAAATGTTGGTATTTGTCACAATGGTACTGGGCCCCTGGTACAGTTTCCTCATTCAGCCGCGGAACCCTGATGCAAATAGGACCCTGTGTGCCAGGCCCTCATCAACTGATCCTTGCCCCTCAGAATAAACCTGAGCTGTTTAGAGTCCTGCTCCACACTAAGTCTGAGCTGATACATTCTTTTGAGCTAAGGTATTGATGACTCTTAATGGCTTAATGTTATCCTTCTTTGTTGAGCTTTGCATGTAAAAGAAGCCTTTAATGCCTTCTAACTGATACCAAGCAAGCAAATCCTGTGGGAATTCCAGGCACCAGGGGAGATACCATAGTTTTGGGCAGAGATATCTTTCAACACCTAGCACAGTGTGATTTGTCCAATAATAACTGTCAGCCGATGTGCAGGGTGGCCAGCAAGTCTGGCAACATAGAAGTGATTTTATCATGTAAGGAAATTAATATCAATACAGCACTTCTGCATCCTCTGACTTTTCTAGACTTCGTGGCCACCCTGAATTCTGAGCGTTTACCAAGTGTTGTCATAAGTGCTCTCACTTAATCTTCCCAACAATCCTATGATGTAAGTATTATTATTTATCATCCCTGTTTTACATAGGAGGACAAAGAGGCTTAGAGAAGCTAAGTTGAGGAATTAACTCATCGCTGGTCTGTAGCTTTGACTGAAGAGCTGTGTTGCTACCTTTACTTTCTTTCTTTCTTTTTTTTTTTTTTTTTTTGAGATGGAGTCTCCCTGTGTCACCCAGGCTGGAGAGTGCAGAAGTTGGTCGCTACAACCTCCACCTCCTGAGTTCAAGTGATTCTCCTGCCTCAGCCTCCCCAGTAGCTGGGATTACAGGCGCCCACCACCACGCCCAGCTATTTTTTTTTGTATTTTTAGTAGAGACGGAATTTCGCTATGTTGACCAGACTGGTCTCGAACTCCTGGCCTCAAGTGATCTGCCAGCCTCGGCTTTCCAGAGTGCTGGGATTACAGCCATTGCACCCAGCCACTATCTTTACTTTCTACTGAGAGAGACTATCCCTCCTCAACCCCAGATAGAAACTGAAAAAGGAGCCTGAGGCCCTATGTCCCCAGGCTTTTGGATTTCTGTAGAGTATTTTCCACTGGTCCTTTCTGTTGAGTGGTTGCCTTGCAGTTTCTCCCTTGTAAGGCAGCCTGACCATTAAACCCTTCATCTCAAGAGGTTGTTTGCCCAATATCGCAAGCATATCAGCACTGGGGTGAAAACTCACAGCCGTAGATGCTCAGGTCTGGGCATCCTCCTGAGTAGCTGGGACTATAGGCGTGCACTATGCCCAGCTGATTTTTTTGTGGCGATAAGGACTCTCTGTGTCGCCCAGGCTGGTCTCTAAGTCCTGGGCGTAAGTGATCTTCCTGCCTTGGCTTCCCAAAGTGCTGGGATTACAGGCATGAGCCACCGCACCTGCTTGATCTTCCCCCTTTACAAAATTGGTTATTTTCCTGTAGGCGCTTACGTGTGGGATGATGACTTTAAGAACCGTGAGTTTTACCAAGAGATGGATTGTGAAGAGGCAATAACTCGGGGAATGTTCTTGGCAGAAGTAGGTTAAGTTTAGATTTGATCTCTTGTTGGTCATTAATAGGCTTGAGGAGCCTAGCATCATCTCCAATTTGGAAGCTCTGGTTTAAAAAAATCCCCTCCTGGCTGGGCATGGTGGTCACGCCTGTAATTCCAACACTTTGGGAGGCCGAGGCTGGTGGAGCATGAGGTCAAGAGATGGAGACCATCCTGGCCAACATGGTGAATCCCTGTCTCTACTAAAATTACACAAATTAACTGGGCGTGGTGGTGTGCACCTGTAGTCCCAGCTACTTGGGAGGCTGAGGCAGGAGAATCACTTAAACCTGGGAGGTGGAGATTGCAGTGAGTGGAGATCATGCCACTGCACTCCAGCCTGGCAACAGACCAAGACTCTGTCTCAAAAAAAAAAAAAAAAAAAAAAAAAAAAATTCTCCTCCCATAGCCAGGTGTAGTGGCTCATGCCTGTAATCTCAGCACTTTGAGATTACAGGCTGAGGCCTGAGGATCACTTGAGCCCAAGAGTTCAAGACCAGCCTGGGCAACATAGAGAGACCCTATCTCTACCAAAAAATTTAAAAATTATATGGCAATGGTGGTGCATGCCTGGAGTCCCAGCTACTTGGGAGGCTGAGGCAGGAGAATCACTTGAACCCAGGAGTTTGAGGCTGCAGTGAGCCGTGATGGTGCCACTGTACTCCAGCCTCGGAGACAGAGCAACACCCTGTCTCTTAAAAAAAAAAAAATTAAATTAAATTAAAAAAAGAAAATCCCCTTCTAATGCAGAAGGAGGATGTGGTTTCCTATTGGACAGACTGCAGGGAGTGGCCATTTCCTTTCAGACTGCCTGCCTGCCCACACACTTAAGCACATAACGGATTTCAGGCCCCACGTGGAGGCTTGCTACCCTGAATTATGTCTAGGCTGGTAAAACTCAAACCAAACTCATCACAAAACACTTAGTCCCATAAAAGAACCCCTCTTCTTATGATGGAGAAATTAACCAGTCTTGAGCAGGAGAGGGTAGGGAAACTGCCGTAAGATATAATTATAACCATGGTAATATTAATAGAGGTACACTCTGCATGCCTTTTGCCTTTCGTCCCAGATCTGAGAGTGGCTGACTGGTTAATTAACGTCAGCAAGTGTGATTGGCCCTGTTAGAACTGTACATGGATCTAGAAAAAGCAGCAGCAATGCTTTGTCTGTCTGTTTTTCACCGTGAGCCCCGTCCTACTTTGTCTGGGGGAAGTGGAAGTGGTGGTCTTAGCCTGGCTCACTCCCCCTTTTGGAGGTTGAACAGAATTAATAGGAAAACAGAAGTTTTTTTTTGAAATTTAAATTCAAATTTTTGGCCATGCGCAGTGGCTCATGCCGGTAATTCCAGCACTTTGGGAGGCTGAGGCAGGCGGATCTCTTGAGGTCAGGAGTTCGAGACCAGCCTGGTCAATATAGTGAAGCCCCAACTCTACTAAAAATAGAAAAATTCCCCGGACGTGTTAGCGGGTACCTGTAATCCCAACTATTTGAGAGGCTGAGGCAGAAGAATCGCTTGAACCCAGGAGGCGGAGGTTGCAGTGAGCCGTGGTCATGCCACTGCACTCCAGCTTCGGCGGCAGAGTGAGAGACTCCATTTCAGAATAAATAAACAAATAAATAAATAAATCTTTTTTTTTTTACAGGCGAGATCTTGCTCTGGCACCCAGGCAGGAGTGTAGTGGACTGATCCTAGCTCACTGCAGCCTCGAACTTCTGGTCTCAAGCGATCCCCCTGCCTCAGCCTCCTGCGAAGCTGGGACTACAGAGACGTGCCACCATGCTAAGCTAGTTTTTAACTTTTTTTTCTTTTTGTAGAGAAGGGGTCTTGCTGTGATGCTCAGGCTGATCTTGAACTCCTGGGCTCAAGTGATCTTCCCACCTCAGCCTTCCAAAATGCTGGGATTACAGGCATGAGCCACTGTACCCAGCCACGCATTGTATTTCTTAGGGGTTGTGAAGGAGACTTATGAACTCTCTGTGATATCCAAGGTTAGGCTGGGTATTAGGAGTCACTGTCCTGAATTCGTCTTGCACCTAGCACACCCTGTGAAACCAAACATTCCCGTGTGGCATAAAATAGGTGGCCCCACTCTGTCATTACTATACGTGACATCCTTCAAGGGACGGCAGAACAAACTGAAGCATTTATAACAAAGCAAAACTAAATGAAGATCAAAATAACTTGCCTTCTGAGAGGTGGCTACTGGACTTTATTAAGGCATTTACTGGACAATGAAATATCAGTCATACGAAGGCAATAAACAGGAATATGAATGCTGCTACCTACCAGGAATTGGCCAATAAAGTCAAATTTCCAATTTAATTTAATTTAATTTAATGTTAAGTTCTGGAATACATGTGCAGGATGTGCAGGTTTGTTACATGGGTAAACATGTGCCATGGTGGTTTGCTACATCTATCAACCCAATACCCAGGTATTAAGGATCGCATGCATTAGCTATTTATCCTGATGCTCTCCCTCCCTCAACCCCCTGACAGACCCCAGTGTGTGTCATTCCCCTCCCTGTGTTCATGTGTTCTCATTGTTCAGCTCCCACTTATGAGATCAATAAAGTCAAATTTCTAAGCGTCTGAAATTCCTCTTAAAAAAATATATATAAAAAACATCCCTAGAGTTGGAAGGATGAGTAGAGCAATGCTAGGTACAATTCAGGTTTTCATTTGTCATTTTTTTTTATAGCAACTGTCAGTGCTATAAAAAGGCAAGAAGGAAAATCATCCTTATGAAGAGAAATGGATGCCCGCCAAGGGCTGGGATTTGATCCTTCAAGTTCTCTTTTCTTCCTTTTGGAATCACTGGGTTTATGAGAGAAAGTGTTGAAAAATATGCAGAACGTGTGAGATTCATCGTCTTTGTCCTAATGTTCACTTGTTACACAATACCAGACCAGGGCCTTACTTCCTTCGTGCTAGTTTTCTCCTTTCAAGACGGTGGAATACAATGGTAATTATAGCTTGTGGGTCCTTTGGCAAAGGGAGTATTGATAAGAATATGTTGTCCATGGTGGCCTATTTTGTGACCCCCCCCCCAAGGGTTGTTATTCCAGCCTAGGGTGAGGTCAAATAGTTGGACAGTATTTGAAAAATGTCACAATGCAACGTGCTATTTGACTCAATGTCTAAATGTACTCTTGGTATCCAGAGTGGAATATCGGTGGTGTGGACATCAGCCCCAAACAGACTCAGGGGATCCTCAGAAAAGGAACATGTTGGGCCGGGCATGGTGGCTCATGCCTATAATTCTAGTACTTTGGGAAGCCGAGATGGGAGGGTTGCTTGAGGCCAGGAGTTGGAGAACAGCCTGGGAAACATAGTGAGATCCTGTCTCTACAGAAAAATTAAAAAAATAGTCAGGCATGGTGGGGTCTGCAGTCCCAGCTACTTGGGAGGTGGAGGCGGGAGGATCGCTTGAACCCAGGAAATCAAGGCTGTAGCAAGCTATGATTACACCACTGTACTCCAGCCTGGATGACAGAGAGAGATCCTGCCTCTTAAGAAAAAAAGAAAAAGAAAAAAGAAAAAGTTTATAGCTTAATGTGATCAAGGCATTGACCCCCAATAATAGGATCAGGTTAAAGTCATATGGCAGATGGCTACAAAAGTGACTATTTATGTTTGGAGAATGTGTACCTGTGTCTGTCTTAATGGACGTGCAAGCATTTACTTGTGTGTTCACTTGACATCCCAAATCCAAATGTAAATTAGTTTAGTGCCTGTATTCTTTTCCTTCTTCCATCAGAGCAGATATCTGAGGCTCAATATTTGGGTGGGGAAGAGAATATATATTTGAGATAGAGTCTTGCTCTGTCACCCAGGCTGGAATGCAATGGCACAATCTCAGCTCACTGCAACCTCCACCTCCCGGGCTCAAGTGATTCCCCTGCCTCAGTCTCCCGAGTAGCTGGGATTATAGGTGCCCACCACCACACCTGGCTAATTTTTGTGTTTTTAGTAGAGATGGGGTTTCACCATGTTGGCCAGGCTGGTCTCAAGCTCCTGACCTCGTGATCCGCCCACCTCGGTCTCCCAGAGTGCTGGGACTACAGGCGTGAGCCACCGTCCCCGGCCCAGAATATTTTTTAGGATTGCCCTTCCTTTAAATAGGAAAAGGCAGTGAGATCCACTCTGATTTGCTGTTTGGATTGGAGACCAGCTTTGACAGGGTCCCAAAAAGTTCAGGGCCCTGTTCTCCCTTGGTGAGGCAGGTGTAGGGGAGTGTGCTCTCTGTTGTGTAAACAGGTTTCTGTTCTGTTTGGTGCTTGCCTCATGCTTTCCATGGAGCCCAGAGAGACTGGAAAGAGCCCTTAGGTCCTTGTTTCAGGGTCAATCAAGGCCTGACCTCTTACGCAGACCAGTCTCCCAAAGTGTTCAGGCCAGGGCTGCAGTCAGCCGTCACGTAGGACTCAGATCTCCGACTCTCCTAAAATATGAAGGTTTTAGAATCCTGGGCAGGCAGACGAGGGAAATACTTTCTCCTCTGCACTTTCTGGACATGTGTTTCCATGTGAGTATGGCAGACTTGTGTGTATGTACAGCAGTGCATGTATGACAGCAGTGCATGTACAAAAATTCAATTGCACCCTAAAAAGGAAAAAAAAAATTCAATAAAAATATAAAGTGTCCACTGTGTCCCACACATTGTGCTGTACCTTTGTTGGTAACCCAGTGGTGTGAAAGATGCATAAAACTTCAATATTGAAGTAGAAATGATTCAGGCATATTAAGACCAACAGGTCTGACTGCTTCTCCTGCCTGTTATCGTGCTGACTCGTGGCTAGTGCTGATTAACAGCAGTGGCAAATTCTTTATGAGTGGCTCCTCCTAAGGAGAATTAGTGGCTCCATAAACTCAGATATTCTTAAAATGAGGCATCAAGGCGAATTGCCATTTAACTCCCCAGGCTTCCAGAGCTGAAGTGGAGTGCAGGACCGTGGGGGTCTGGTTGGCAGTGGGGCAGAGGTGGAGGAGTCACATACTTTTAGACTGTAGAAAATATATTTTCTTACCAGTAAAATGGGAGCTGCAATGAGAATTGAATGAGATAACATAGGTACGACATTTAACCTAGTGCATGGCATAGAGTAAATGTTCCATAGATAGTGACTATTATTATTAGAAAGGCCTTGCTGGGTGCAGTGGCCAAGGTGGGTGGATCGCTGAGCCTAGGAATTTGAGACCAGCCTGGGCAATACAGCAAGACCCTGTCTCTCTATTTAAAAAAAAAAAAAAAAAAAAAAAAAGGCCTGACTATCAATGTATTTAACACTTTTGAAAATCAGACCAGGCACGGTGACTCACACTTGTAGTCCCGGCACTTTAGGAGGCTGAGGCAGGTAGTTCTCTTGAGGTCAGGAGTTTGAGTCCAGCCTGGCCAACATGGAGAAATCCCCATCTCTACTAAAAAATACAAAAAAAAAAAAAAAAAAAAAAAAAAAGTCGGATGCGGTGGCTCACACCTGTAATTCCAGCACTTTGAGAGGCTGAGGCAGGTGGATCACCTGACGTCCGGAGTTCAAGACCAGCCTGGGCAACATGGTAAAACCCCGTCTCTACTAAAAATACAAAAATTAGCTGGGCGTGGTGGGTATGCCAGTAATCCCAGCTACTTGGGAGGTTGAGGCGGGAGAATTGCTTGAGCCCGGGAGACTCTGTCTCAAAAAAAAAAAAAAATAATAATAATAATTTAGCTGGGTGTGGTGGCGTGCACCTGTAATCCCAGCTACTCAGCAGGCTGAGGCAGGAGAATCTCTTGAAACTGGGAGGCGGTGGTTGCAGTGAGCCGAGATTGTGCTATTGCACTCCAGCCTGGGTGACAGAGTGAGACTCCGTCTCAAGAAAAAAACCCGGAAACAAAACAAAACAAATAATTGGGACTTTCTTCTCCATTCAAAATGGAAACATTAAAGGCATTTTAGCAGAGGAGTGATCTTATCACAGCTCCACATTTGGCAATGGATATGGGATGGATTATAGGGTAGAAAGATGGGAAAAGGAGAAACTAGCCGAGGCAATTGCAGGAGCCCAGGTAAAAGGGGGCATCTAAGAGGGCAACTTGGAGCCATGGGGATGGATGGGAGAGAACTTGCAAAGGAGAATCAGGGGAACCTGGAAATTGACTAGATGAGGTGGACTGAGGTAGAATGAGTCTATGCCGGGTGATGCGGAGGCAACTTCTTGATTCTGCTTTCTCAAACACCCCTATAGCCTCTTTGAAGGGTATATCAAGTCCTGAGGAGGCAGTGTTTGAGAAGAGATGATAAACCAAGCTTCAGACATCTTGAGTTGCTGGTGGGGTATCTTGATCAAGTGGTTCAACAGGTAGAGAGTGGAGTTAGGAAGAGATATGATGGGGCGATCTGAGTAGAATCCCCCTTGCAGTCATGGGAAGGCTGTGAGGCCATAAAGAGAGACCTTGACAGTGGAGAGCATGGATTTATCAGTGGGGAATGCCATTGATTTGACGATCGCCCTGCACACGAGGTGGAAGGCAGAGAGCACTGGAGCCGGACAGGGAGATGAGAAGCCTGTTTGAGAGGTGAGAGAAGCCTCCAGGAAGACTTGTTTCCTGGAAGCCAAGCCAGGAGACAGTTCAAGGGGGAAGGTGAAATGTTGCAGAAATCAGGGTTAAAGAGATCACTAGCTTTTGGAGGGAGGTGGCTATTTTGACCTGGGAAAAGAGTTTCAGTGAGATAGCCATGGTGGGTATCAGATGGTTAGGGGCAAAAGCACATGTTGGAAGAGAGGAAGAAGTCCTGGAGATTCATCTTGGAAATCTTTGTCAGAGAAGAGACTGGGGTATTAAATTGATGAATGAGGCCAGGCACGGTGGCTCATGCCTGTAATCTCAGCACTTTGGGAGGCTGAAGTGGGTGGATTGCTTGAGGTCAGGAGTTCAAGACCAGCCTGGCCAACATGGCAAAACTCTGTCTCTACTAGAAATACAAAAGCCAGGTATGGTGGTGCATGCCTGTAGTCCCAGCTACTCAGGAGTCTGAGGCACTAGAATAGCTTGAACCTGGGAGAGGGAGGTTGCAGCAAGCCAAGATCACACCACTGCATCCCAGGCTGGGTGACAGAACGAGACTCTGTCTAAATAAATTAATAAATTAATAAATTGAGGGGGTGAAAGGGTTGCTCACGTGTGTTTTAGGTCAGAAGTGATGCAATCAGGTTATCAAACAGAAGAGAAGGAGTCACTGGAGTGAAGAGAAAGATAAAAGGTGGCAGACAGGGCCAGGCACAGTGGCTCATGCCTGTAATCCCAACACTTGGAGAGGCCAAGATGGGAGGACTGCTTGAGGCCAGGAGTTTGAGAACAGCCTGGACAACATAGTGAGACCCTCATCTCTATTAACAAAATAAAATAAAAGTGCAAAACTGATGGAGCTGAATGGCAAAAAATCCTCCAGGAGTCAGAAGAGAAAAGGATCAGGGACAAAGGCCTTCTCCCAAGACAGAGAAAAATCGAAGGAAAAAAATTCAGAAGTTGGGGTAAGGAGTGGGGTAGACAAGGTAGTGTCTCCACACAGCTGTGGCATCTCTGGGTGTTTGATGTTAATGACGAACAGGGCAGTTGAGGACGGTCATGGCGGGAAGAGGCCAGGCCATCTGCAGGGAGAACCGCAGGGCTGGGCAGGTTGGAGATGCCAGGGAATTCCCCAGGGAAAGCAGCAGGGAACCCGCGGGGGATGACTGAAGGATGGTGGAGCCCTTGGGCTGGCTTGGGTGAAGTTAGGGGCTTTCTGCAGCCGTATCCTGAAATCTGGGTACCAGGGCACAGAAACTGGATGGAGACTGAACAAGCCTGGCTTGGTGGGTGGGCTGTCTTGGGGCTGGGAGATTTCAACCTTCAAGAGCAGCAAATGAACCACACTAGCGGGACAGGCCGTGAGTTCAGAAGAAATAAAAGTGCTTTCCATTTCTTTGCTTGAGGTAGGAGCGTGGGCAGCGGAAGCGTTGGGCGGGCATCCATGTCCTGGCTGCCTCTCCTGCCCCGAAACCCCCCTTGGGTTCTGCTGCCAGATTCTCATTGCATGACTTTCTTTCTCTCGGCGAAAGACGAGAGAGTGACTCTCCCGAGAGACGGGAAAGTCTGTCCCATTGTTTGTGCGCCCCTCTGCTCCTCTGCGAGGGATGTCTGGCTTCTTTACGGCTCCTCTAATAGACCATGTTTAATCGTCACTGTCAGGCGGGGAGGAGCAGCCGTCGGTGGCCTGGTGGCAGTTTATAGGCCCAAGGCCATATGTCCCAGAGTGACATGCAGGGTTGCAATTCTGCAATGACAAAGAACAGCCGCGGTGACCACAGCATGAACCACGACTGATGACAATCTGCAGGGTTTTTTGCATCAACCTGGCAGCATGGCTCGCGTAATGGGTGAGTGTATTTGGGTTCAGATTTAAAGCCATGTACAGTGTCAAGGGATCATCTGAGTTATCCTCAGCAGGTCCGCCTGAAACTTTGGTGGATCCTATAATAGATTAAAAAAAAAAAAAAAAAAAAAAAAAAAAAAAAAAGCCCAGGTGTGGTGGCTCACACCTGTAACCCCAGCACTTTGGGAGGCCAAGGCACGTGGATCACCTGAGGTCAGGAGTTCGAGACCAGACCAGCCAACATGGAGAAACCCTGTCTCTACTAAAAATACAAAAATTGGCCAGGCATGATGGCACATGCCTGTAATCCCAGCTACTAGAGGAGGCTGAGGCAAGAGGATTGCTTGAACCTGGAAGGTGAAGGTTGCACTGAGCCAGGATTGTGCCACTGCACTCCAGCCTGGGCAACAGAGTGAGACTCTGTTCCCATCCTCCCACCTCCCCAGAAAAGGAGAGCCTGGCCAACATAATGAAACCCTGTCTCTACTAAAAATACAAAAATTAGCTGAGTGTGGTGGTGTGTGCCTATAGTCCCAGCTATTTGGGAGGCTAAGGCAGGAGAATCACTTGAACCCAGGAAGTGGAGGCTGCAGTGAGCCAAGCTTGCCACTGCATTCCAGTCTGGGCAAGAAATTGAGACTGTCTAAAAAAAAAAAAAAAACAAGACCGGTGAACGTGGACCAAGAGCACTGTGGCCTCAAACCTGGGTTGAAGTCCACAAGGTGACCTCTGGGCCTCAGACTCATCGTCTGTAAAATGGGCATGCTAATATGTGCCTTGTAGCATCACTGGGGAGATACATGTGATAGGCTACAAAAGGGTGATTATTTTACACTCCTCACAGAAGCGATCACAGCATGTAGTCATTGTTTGTTTTTAACATTTCTCTCCCCGACTAGACGATGTCATCCTTGAAGGCAGAAACCATGTGTCCCCAGAGGTATGTTGGCTCTCAGTAAGTAGTTGTTGAATACATGAGTTGCTGATATTAACAACTCACATTTGCTAAGTGTGGATGTGCCAGGTTGCATGTGTGTATTTATCTCATTGAATCTTCATAACAACTTAAAAGGGGAAATGCTGCTATTATTTACAGATGGGGATACAGAGGCTTAAAGAGGTTCAATAACCTGCCTAAGTTTGCACAGCTAGTTGGTGATGGAACGACCTCTTATCCACTCTTAGAGGGGCCGGGAAAGGCTCCAGTTGAGGATTTAAATCTCAGGGGTGTTCACAGCCACTGTGAACCAAGATGGGGAAGACGTGTGGTCGTGAGTTTTCTTCTAACTTTTTCAAGTAGCTTCTCCTACTGGAGCTGTGCGAAGAGCTAAGGCCACTTGGCCCATATTACAGGCCTGTGCCCGTATTAGGTAAAAAATATTCAGAAGCTGTTCACACACATGAAGATCCATTAGGCACTATGCAACAGACGGTGACCCCACCAGGGAAGTGTTGACTCGTGGTGGGGCTGGGTGGGTCCCAAGACCTGGAGTGCCTGCAATGAGTTTCCTGCACTGAGCCTGCTGCTCTCATGATTAATGCGACAGTGGAAAATTCCTCCCTCGGTTTATTTTTTTTCCCTGAACCGAGAGCTCCATGTAGGAGCTGTGAGTGCCTCAGGGTGATACTTTCCCATTTGTCAGTACGTGGTGTACTCCACCCTCACCTGGACGGATGTCTCACGTTGCAGGAGGGCAAGGTGGGGATCGGGCCAGGCGACAACTCCCCAGGCTTGGGCCCCGTTGCTCCGCGGTGGGCAGGGGCCCTGAGAATGTGGGGTTGTTATTTTCCAGGTCCCTCTGCTTTAGTCGTCTTGCTGCACGGAATGCAAAGGCTCCTGTGGCAGGAACTGAAGCTTAGCACCCTGGGGTTCCCTGTCGCTGAAGCAGAAGGTCCTGCCTCTGAATAGAGCCTCATTGACACCATTGGAGAAAGAAAGGCCGTTTTCTGCCTTTAAAGAGCTCTGGAAGTCTGCCCCCAGGTTAACAGTGATTACCGCCATGGTGACTTCTACTTTGTCAGTTTCCTTTCAGATGTTCTACAATGAAATTATATCGCTTTAATAATCAGAGAAAGAAAGCTCTAGCATGACATTAGCCTCCTGTGTGCTCACCGGATCCCTCTCTTTGGGGAAGACGAAGAAAATGTCTTCCTCTCTCCTCTGAGCGCACCCAACCTCACTTCACCCGATGCAATTTCTGGTCCTGTAATTTTTCTCTATAGCTTCCACTTAAAACCAACCAACCAACCAACCAACCAACCAACCAACCAACCAGGCCAGCAAACAAATCTGATAATCGATCTGAAGTATTTATTGGACTCCTATGATGGGCTTAATCTCTCAAACTCCTGGATTTTTTTTTTTTTTTTCTAGACAGGGTCTTGCTCTGTCGCCCAGGCTGGAGGGCAGTGGTGCGATCTCAGCTCACTGCAACCTGTGCCTCCCGGGTTCTAGTGATTCTCCTGCCTCAGCCTCCCAAGTAGCTGGGATTATAAGTGCATGCCAGCATGCCCGGTTCATTTTTGTATTTTTAGTCGAGACTAAAATTAATCATCTGATTAAACAGATGAACAAAGGGCATCCAACGGCTATGAGATTAGCCCAAGAATACCCACGAGGAATTGACTGAACCAACACTGAGTCCCAGTCTCTTGACTTCCCATTCATAAGAAGATGAAATTAACATTACCAGAATCAGACAGAATCAGGGTTTCGCTATGTTGGCCAGGCTGGTCTTGAACTCCTCATCTCAGGTGATCTGCCCGCCTCATCCTCCCAAAGTATTGTGATTACAGGCATGAGCCACCACGCCTAGCCTGGATTTATATTTGTTTATTTTTGTTTTTATTTATTTATGTATGTATGTATTTAAAGTTTTCTTTCTTTTTGAGGCAGTCTCTCTCTCTCCCCCAGGCTGGATTACAGTGGTGCAATCATGGCTCACTACAGCCTCAACCTCCTGGGCTCAAATGATCCTCCCACCTCAGCCTCCTGAGTAGTTGAAACTATAGGTGTGTGCCACTATGCCCAGCTAATTAAAATAATTTTTTTTTTTTTAGAGATCAGGTCTTCCTATGTTGCTCAAGCTGGCCTTGAACTCCTGGCCTTCAGGGATCCTCCTGCCTTGGCCTCCCAAAGTGCTGGGATTACAGGTGTGAACCACTGCAACAGGCCCATGGGCTTAATCTCTTAAACAGTTTTTTGACTTCCTTTTAATCTTTTCTGCATCTATGTAGAACTTTGCTTCTCCCGTCCTTGCTTTGGAATAATGCTGCTGAGAATTTGGGAGTATTTTCCTTTTGATGCCATTTATTCTTCCCCAAATGATAGGCTTTCTTGTCTACCATGTTAATAATTATTTTCTTCTTCTAGTGTGGTGACTCAGATGCTAAAATAAAAAAAAAATTTAAAACATTGTTATTTTTCTCCCATGAAATTCCTCCAAAATCTTAATTTTGGGCATTATGGTTGGGACGTTGCTCTGATAAAGCGACACCTAGAAGATGGGAGAAGTTAGGAAAGAGGTGGGTCTATCTGACTTCTCTCCTGCACCTGCTCTTTTTCAAATGTTTTCTTCCCATGCTGCTCCCAAAGTGAGGTCCTTAACGGAATCTGAGCCGTGCTTAGAATAATATGGAGATAGCTTTCAGTACAGATACACACTTCACTTTAAGTAAAACTTATTTATAAACATCAGGAGGAATGATTCGCTTTGCAAAAAGATGCTTTGCTAATAATCAGAATTCACCATAGGATACTTTATATCGTCAACTTCCCAGTGCATAGAAATGCTATCATTGCAAAAATTCAATATGAATTCAGCAGCATAGAATTTTCAGGAAGTAAGGCATACCTGCACGCACCTGTATGATTAGGAACCCCAATGCCGTCTTTTCTCTGGAGACTGTAGGACCCACGATCTTGTCACCCCAAAGGTGATGTCGCTGACAGTATTATGGAACTCAAATTGTGCTTGTGAGTGAGGTTAAGCTAATCAGCACTGAGCTCACGGCATTATTTTGTATAAACCATTACAGAGGGGCTGTCTGATTCTGGTAATGTTAATTTCATCTTCTTATGAATGGGAAGTCAATAGACTGGGACTCAATGTTGGTTCAGTCAATTCCTAGTGGGTGTTCTTGGGCTAATCTCATAGCCCTTGGATGCCCTTTGTTCATCTGTTCAATCAGAAGTATGTCCTAGAGAGTCTGTGCAGGTCATTCTCGACCTAATTTCCTCATTCTTTGATTACATTCAGCTATGTGGATAGGAGGCTGGGACTCTCTTGGGAGCTGCACAGGAGATTTTGGAATTTTACTTTATCTGGTTATAGTCCTACTGGTTTTAAGGGATTTCACACAACACATAGAGGTAAGAAGCAGCATTTCTAAAAGACAGTGTTGTTTCATGGTTACATACTTCCAGGAAGGACAGGAAAAGCCCAGTCTGGGTTAACCCAACATAAGCGATCATACATGACTGACATTCCTACTCCTCTTGCAGGACCTAGAGGGAAACTGAAGTTCTTGCCAGCCAGACAATGGACTGTGAAAACTCCAGGTCACACGTAGGCTCCTGGAGATGAGGAGGCTTCTTTGTTGTGGCTCTTATCATCTTGAAGGTGCAAGACTTCCCTTTTCAGCACCTCAGTTTCCCCGTCTGTAAGATGGTTCATTTGTCAGTTCTCAGTTTGACTCATGAAACACTTGTGCAAGGTAGAAGATGATTATTTTTTATTTTTAATTTTTTGAGACGGAGTCTCCCCCTGTCACCCAGGCTGGAGAGCAATGACGCAATTTTGGCTTACTACAACCTCCACCTCCGGGGTTCAAATGATCCTCCTGTCTCAGCCTCCCAAGTAGCTGGGATTACAGGTGCCAGCACGGCTCCTGGCACAATGCCTGGCTAATTTTTGTAGTTTTAGTGGAGATGGGGTTTCACCATGTTGGTCAAGCTGGTTCCAAATTCCTGACCTCATGATCCGTTCCCTTCGGCCTCCCAAAGTGCTGAAACTAACAGGCATGAGCCACCGAACCCGGCCAGAAGATCATTATTAACTGCACTGGGCTGAGGGAGAAGCACTAGATGAAAAGAAAGACCAAGGAAGCTCCACTTTCATAATGAAGCAATTCTGTCTCAAAGACAGATCTTGGGAGAAGGGATGAGGCCAGAGGCTTAATCATGAGTGATTGTCTTTAAGACTGAACCCCAAATCCCTGGTCAACAGCTTCTGGGAAAATGCCCCCTTCACCCGAGTGTCTGGTGACTGGAATTTTAGCTGAAGTCTCCTGGAATTTCAGATGAAGCTCAGCCTAGCTAATCAAGGTGTGAGCCTGTTCACATCCAGAATAGAACAGACACAGGCCATGCTTGGATATCCCCAGGGGTCTGAGGAACAAAGGGCATCATCACTGCAGTAAAAAGAAGTCACCAATCCTTGGATTAGGAGAACAACTTCTCTTGGGTTTTTAAAATTACAATTATTTTGAACACCAGGACCCTTTTTTTGGGGGGGGGTGCTTTTTCTAGGCTGGGTCACTTTTGTTATCACCGTCAACTCCTTCTCACCTTCTTGTCCCTCTTTTTTTTTTTTAACTAAATGTCACCGCCATCCTAACAGATTTTCCTTGGAGCGTTTTCTCCCCACCAATTGCCTTCTCCTCTCCAGGATTCCTTCTGTAAGGTGCGTTTGGGAGGCTGGGCTCTCGGGGGCTCTCTGGCTCTTGTCCCTGGAACTCCATTTCTCTGGGTAGCTCCCTCCCAATGACGCAAGGTACTTCTCCGTAAGGCAACCTGCTGTGTCACGGAGCCATGGCCCTTCACTGGGGGCTGGGTGGGCTGTGCTGTGGTGGGCTAACCTGTCTACCTGGGCTTCCTCTTTGTAGCCCCCCAAGTGCACACAGAAATGAGGTAGCAATGGAGGCACACATGCGGAAGCCATTTCCTGGAAGGGCCCCATGTTTCACTCATTCATTCTTTGGCCATCACCCTCCAGACATGGAAGGGCTGGACCTGAAGTCCTTTCTTTTTCTTTTTTTTTTTTTTTGAGATGGAGTCTTGCTTTGTTGCCCAGGCTGGAGTGCAATGGTGCGATCTTGGCTCACTGCAACCTCCACCTTCCAGGTTCAAGCTATTCTCCTGCCTCAGCCTCTCTAGTACTTGGAATTACAGGCACCTGCCACCACGCCCGGCTAATTTTTGTATTTTTAGTGGAGATGGGTTTCACCGTGTTGGTCAGGCTGGTCTCAAACTCCTGATCTCGTGATCTGCCTGCCTCGGCCTCTCAAAGTGCTGGGATTACAGGCCTGAAGTTCTTTCTTAGTGGAGAATTGAATTGAAAAGATCTGGTCAGACATGGTGGCTCACACCTGTAATCCCAGCTCTTTGGGAGGCTGAGGCGGGAGTGTTGCTTGAGCCCAAGGAGTTCAAGATCAGCCCGGGCAACGTGATGATACCACCCCACCATCTCTATGAAAAAATTAAAAAAAATTAGCCAGGCATGGTGGTGCATGCCTGTGGTCCCAGCTACTTGGGATGGGAAGGTTGCTTGATCTGGGAAGGTTGAGGCTGCAGTGAGCTAGGAGTGCATCACTGCACTCCAGACTGGGTAACAGAGCAAGACCCTTTCTTTCTAAAAAAAGAATTGGATTGTTATCATCCACCCTCAACCTACACATCCTTGAGGAGTAATTCTCTCTCCTCTGTTCTTCTCAATGTGGGAATCAGATATGGGAGAGGAGAAGTGTGTCTTCCCAAAGCCCTGGCAGGGGTGAGATAAGACTCTGACATGTTATCGAATCTCCAAACCTTAGAGCACTGGGGGGTGGGGAGTGGGGGTTGTACATTTCACTACCCAGACTTCAAAGTCCTGGACAGACTGTCAGATCCTGGAGGACAGGCTGCCTCCTGCCCACCGCGGCCATAACCCTCATGGGCATTGGCTGGGTCTGGGCCTTGGTAGGCCCTGCAGGGACGGATGACAGCCAGCCTGAGTGACAGGCTGATGGAGTCTAGAAAGCAGAACTCATGGGGTCCCCAATGGCTACGGGGATTTTCTGCTTCATAAGGGGAGTTCCAGAGCTCCTCAGAGGTGGTGAGGGTGAGCGCTGCTTGCTGGAAGGGCTGGTGCAAAAGCAGCGTGGGGAGGGTGTGGTGTGGCTCAGGGACTCCAGCCTTCTGCTCTGAGAAAGGAGTTGAGGTGCCTCCCTCAGCCACCAGCCCCAGGGAGGCAGAGGGAGTGGCTGGGACACCTCCCTAGCCGCCCACTCCCACTGGGAGGAAAAAAGGAGCGGCAGGAGGCACCTGCATGTGCCTCTTGCCGCAGGAGAAAAGCCAGAGACACCTGCTGGGGCTGCTGCCTCCCTCCCGGGAGGAGGGCGGAGCTGCTCTCTCGAGCTGCTGCATGCCCGCCTGGGGGGCCCGAGGCTGGGGGTGGTGTGCGGCGGGAGCTGAGAACAGGCAGATGTTTGCCGAGGTTGCAAGAAGTTGGGAGCAGATCTCAGGGTGGCAGATGCTACCTTGGAGGACCTTGGCCAGAATTTTCTAGGCCATTGGGATTGCTCCTAATTTAGAAGATTCAGAATCTGGAAGAACGCCCTTTTGGAAGGAGGAACTAGAGGCAGAAGGATCCTGTCCTCCACAGCATTTGCCTCCAGCCTGTCGGAATTTGCCCTGTGGTCTAGCTTGTTCTCTCCCCCAACCCCACCTTCATTCTTCATGGGGCGTGGGGGCAATGGAAAGCAGAGGATTTGCCTGGTTTGTCCTGTCTGACCTTCTTGACCTCTCCAAGTGCTGTGGCCTTCCCACTTGGGGAAAAACGGGGTCACTAGATTTGAAGAGAGCCCCTTGGCTCTGCGCTGGTTAGGACAGCCCAGAGCCCAGGGTGACTTGTGTGCTGGTATTTGATGCTCCATGTATGCACCTCGCCCCATGTGGCTTATCATGTGTCCAACATCTGATGTTCTTTAGAGGGCATGTGTGTGTCAGTTTGCTAATATGGGATTTTATTTTATTTTATTTTTGGCCCATAAGTTGAGAATTCAGAATAAGCCCCTTTCTACCCCAAAACAACACTTGCGAGCGACTGCGCTGATCAGCGTCAAATGCCAGCCAAGGACGAGGGAAAGAGTGAGCTGCCTAAAGTCTGTTTTCTTCTTTTAGTTCCCAACTCACGCTGACAGCTTGGGGATTTTCAGTGACTCAACAAAGAGAATGACAGACAGAGCTCCCTGAGCGGGTTCCACACCACCAGCCATCATCCTTCTCTCTGGAGGCATCAGCCGACCCCTAGACACCTGCCAGAGCCTCCCGGCCCTCTCAGGAATATATGTGATTGGATATTAAAGAGGGTATTGCCTTGACCCCAGGACCACACACTCCAGAACTAGTTAGGGAAAGAGACGAACAGAACGCGAATTCTGCTCAGTGAGACGGAGAGGTCCTATGGAAGCTTTTATAAGCCAGAATCTTACAAACATTTCATCTTTGGCTTTCTAAAAATAACAAAACAAAACAAAACACTCTTATTTACTGGCTAAAGACTCACATCCTTAGCATACAAAAATAGAAAGCTTTTTCTTGATGTTTGTTTTAGAAAACAGTATTTTTAACCTCCCTGTAGACCCCCGGGAACAGACTGCTTGAAGTGAGGGGTCTCCAGGGTGGGAGAAACTCGTAAGGGCTACAGGGATTCCACGCGGAGCCAGGCAGGGTACCCAGCCGGCCAGGGCCAAGGAGTCATTACCAAGGAATCATCCCCGAAGACTCTGCCTTATCCCCGGGAGAATCTCAGACATCAAGGCAACTCACCTTAGGAGGGAATCAGATCCCTAACTGGGATCAAATACGGGAAGAGTTTCCAGTCCGGGTAGCTGAAACTTCTCATCCTGGCCATTATCTGATGCTGGCAAGAGGGAGCCCTGAGAATCACCAGCGGGCATTCCCCACGACATTCTGGGAGCTTAAAGCCTGCTGACTGTGCAGCTGGGCTTTCTGCAAATAAGAGTCATAACGATGGATGGACAGTGGCAGTCCCTGTCACCCCCACCCCATCGTGCCCTTTCTCTCTAACCATAGACCTGTACCGTCTTGATGGAAGGAAACAGGACTTTGACAGTTACCAAAACTCCGATCTGGTGAGATCATTTCATCAGTTTATCATGTTCAGGTGCGGTGGCTTGGACGGCATCAAAGCTGAGACGAAAGGTGTTAATCTGAGTGGCAGCGTTTAGATGCCCATATTGTCTCCACAGCCTCGGCTGCCCTAGGCTTATTTGCTCTAGAATCACAGGTTTGAAAATATCCAGGCACGGAACAACGAACTCCAACCTTCTTCTCTCTTCTTGGCTTTGAACTGTGCCCTTGGCAGACCTTACCCGCTTCCCTGGCGATGGTCGCATCTCCTCTTCCATCCTCCCTACCCCAGTGGGAACTCGAGGGAAACAAACAGGGAGAACATGAGGTCCAGCTTCTTCTTAGGGGGTGCTTTCCAAAAGCCCAGGCCTTAGAGAGGCTCATGGGAAGGCAGCGCTTTGGACACCACTTAGATTCCTTTACCCGCTGTGGGAGGCGTTCTGGGTGGAAGCCCAGTCCGGGGAAGGACCCTTGTGGCAATGTCACAGCACACGCGTCCTCTTTCTGTGTGGGCTTATCATGAGACCCACGAGGCAACACAGCAGGGTCCTGGGCCATCAGACCCCGAGTGTCTCCTTTCCCAGCACAACAGGCATTGGTTATATCTAGGCCAGTGTTGGGTTACTCTTTCCTGTGGCAGCTGGGTTTGGTGATCATGAGGAACGTTGGCGCCCTGAGTTCCAGATGCTGGTATCCCACCTGAAGCATGGTGTAACATTTTGGTGGAGTGCAGAGTTTTAAAAATTTTTAATTTTTAAAAAAGTTTTATTTTGCGTTCAGGGGTACCATGTGCAGGTTCATCATATAGTTAAATTGTGGATCTTGGGGGGTTTGACATACAGATGATTTTGTCATACAGATACTATGCTGTCACCCAGCATAGTTTTTTTTTATCTCTCCCTCCTTCCATCCTCCACCCTCGAGGAGGCCCCAGAGTCTGTTGTTCCCTTCTTTCTGTCCATGTGTCCTCAAAGTTTAGCTCCCACTGATAAGTGAGAACACGCGGAATTTGATTTTCTGTTCCTGTGTTAGTTTGCTTAGGATAATGGCTTCCAGCCCCATCTGTGTGGCTGCAAAGGACATGATCTCATTCTTTTTAATGGCTGCATAGTATTCCATGGTGTACATGGGCCTCGTTTTCTTTGTCCAGTCTGTGGTGGATGGGCACTTAGGTTGATGCCGTGCCTTGCTACTGTGAATAGTGCTGTGCTGAACTGAACTGTGTGAGTGCAGTTTTTGGGGGCAGACATGCCTGGGTTCCAATAGCAGCTCTGCCACTTGTTAACTAAGTGATCTCTGGAAAGTCACTTGGCCTCAGTTAGCCTCAACGTCCTCATCCGAAAGTGAAGATAACAGTATCTCACAGGGTTCCTGGAAGGATTGGAGCAAACACGGAGTCCAGTTCTTTGTATACTGCCTCGCATTTAGCAAGCACTCAATAATGACCAGCTAAATCCCTAATCCCCAGTCTCCCAGCTGGAGAACCTACCTGCCTCGTACTCCTTTGTCTGCAAGCTGCTATGAGGGGGTCCTCTAGGCTGGAGGCCTGAATCTACCTGCCCACCGTGGAGGAAATGATGAGGGACCCCAGATATTCACTGGGGAGGGAGGAGATGCAGCAGAAAACTTTCACTCTCTCACTTTTTATTTTTTGCTGTTTTCCTTATAGTGCCTTGAAGCTTGGCAACTTGGCATGCCAGTTTTTTCTGGAAAGGCAAAATACGTTATTAAAACCATTGAAGGCTACTTTTCTTTTTTAAACTAAATTTTAAGTTTTGTCTAAGTTATGGAAGTACACAGATGAAAATATCCAGACTTCATTGCTGAGGCTTAAGAAAGACAGCAGTTCCTCGCCTGGAACTTTGTCCACCCCCCAATCCTGATACCAAGAGGAAGCTACTTCCACGCTTTCAGTTGCTTCTTGAGATAGTTCCCTTCCTGTCTCAAAACTGTGTGCTTCTATTCCTGTTCTCTGATTTTTCACTTTATTTATTTATTTATTTTTTTGAGACGGAGTCTTGCTCTGTCGCCCAGGCTGGAGTGTAGTGGCGCGATCTCGGCTCACTGCAAGCTCCGCCTCCTGGGTTCACGCTTTTCTCCTGCCTCAGCCTCCCGAGTAGCTGGGACCACAGGCGCCCGCCACAATGCCCAGCTAATTTTTTTTTTTTTTTTGTATTTTTAGTAGAGACGAGATTTCACCGTATTAGCCAGGATGGTCTCGATCTCCTGACCCCATGATCCGCCTGCCCTGGCCTCCTAAAGTGCTGGAATTACAGGCATGAGCCACCGCGCCCGGCCAGATTTTTCACGTTTTTAATACATGTGAATTTTTGTTGTGATTAGGGTTGCCAAATTTAGCAAATACAAATACAGAACACCCAGTTAAATTTGCACTCCACATAAACGATGGCTACTATTTTGGTATAAGTATGTTCCTTGCAATATTTGGGCCATACTTATAGTAAATAGTTACTTGTTGCTTACCTGAAATTCAAGTTTAGCTGAGAGTCATGCATTTTATTTATTTATTTTTCTTTCTTTCTTCTTCTTCTTTTTTTTTTTTTTGAGACAGTCTCGCTCTGTCATCCAGGCTGGAGTGCAATCGTATGACATAGTCTCACAGCAGCCTCTATCTTCCAGACTCAAGGGATTCTCCTGCCTCAGCCTCCCAAAGTGCTGGGATTGTGGGTATGAGCCACTGTGCCTGGCCCTAGTCATTTATTTTATCTGGCAAACCTACCTGTGTTGCAGAAAACGTTAACTTTTCCACAGCCAGCGGATCTCTCCTGCCGTGTCTCCCAGCCACTCTGTGTAGGGGAGGATGAGGAGAACATGTGCCCCTCATATATTTCTCTTCTGACACGTCCTCCCAAACCTTTTATCTCAGCCTCTTTTATCCTCAGGGGCTTTGGGGTGAGAAAGACCAAGCTCAGGTACCGTGAGCCTCCAATTGTGCCCAAGCTCTTTCAGCTTGGACACAAGCTGTTACAGGATTAATCTTTCTCTTTTTCTAACCACCAGCATTTATTTCCTAACTCCTCTTACCATCCGTGAGAAACGAAACAGAGTTCAAGGCCCAACTGTGTGTGGGACCTGAAATCCAGCTGGAACCTACCTGGTTCAAGCTTGGGCTATTAGAATCATCAAAAATTGTTTAGGTAATAGCGTTTAATGACTTTAATTCCAAGAGTTAATTCCACAAAAACCAAGCAAGCAAAAAAACCCTCAAAAATCTAAATTCGACTCCTTATTCTTCGTGAACACCTCTCATGTACGCCTAAGGAGGGAATTTGTGATTTAAATATTTATGATTTTATCTCCTTTGGTATTTGCTTTGGGAACAAAGTTACACTGTGCCCCTGTAGGAAGACCCCGATCCTGTCCGAGAATCCGTGCTCTGCCCCGAGTTTTCCGCCATGTTGCTAACAAAGGTCGGATGAATTCGACTTAGTTCCTCAGGGAGTTATAAACGCAAGTACACACAGGCTGCAAATGTTCACTGCTCAGTGTTCATTTTTAAGATTTTCTGGACACACAAAACACGTTTTGTTTTTTTTTTTCTAAAACACAAGAAATATGTACTTGATGGGGTTTAGATTGGAGTTGCCTGCTATTATCTTCTTTAAAAAAATTTAATTAAAAATTTTTTTTATGAAAAAGAAAAAAACTACTTTATGATAAATTTAAATACATAGGTTAGATTTTAAATACATACATACAGTGGGCAAATTTCCAGACAAACAGAGTCAATAAAATTGACTTAGAAATGGAAAGCCTGTATACTTTTTAAACTTGAAAATAAATAGATCTGTATTTTGAAATCTATCCATTGAAAAGCCACTAGGCCTATATGGTTTAACAGATTATCTCTACCAAGCTTATTTTAAACATTTTTTAACTTTCTTATTTTTTGAGACAGGGTTGTGCTGTGCGTCTGAGGCTGGAGTGCAGTGGTACAATCACAGCTCCTGCAGCCTCCACCTCTCGGATTCAAATGATCCTCCTGCCTCGACCTCCCAAGTAGCTGGGAGTATAGGTGAGTGCCACCACACTCAACTCATTTAAATTTTTTTTTGTGTGTGTGTGTGTAGAGGCAGGATCTCAGTATGTTGCCCAGGCTGGTCTTGAACTCCTGGGTTCAAAAGATCCTCCCACCTCAGCCTTCCAAAGTGCTGGGATTTACAGGTGTGAGCGAGCCGTCATGCCCGGCCTCCCTCCCTCCAAGAAACCTTATATGGAGCATTCTTATATGGGGGTTGCCATGATTCAGGACCATGGAAAATTGTCTTATTTAAAATCAATAAATGAAAGTATGTCGGCATAGTGTGGAAACTAAAAGAGGAAAAAAAGTCAATAAACGTGTTTTTCCTCAACTTGGCTTTCTTCCCTTTGGTTAGGTCCCCTGACCCCTTCCTCCTTCTTTTCTCTGTGTCTTCATGCATGCTAAGCACGGAATGTCCTCACCACGCCTTCCCATTCCTAGCAACCCAAACCTATCATCTGTACAGACCCCTAGCAAGTCAGAGCCTCCCAGAAGGTGCCTTTCAGGAACCCACAGCTCTGCCATCTTTCCTGTCCTCTGAATGTAGTTGCTTTACTATTATCAACCAGAGAGAAGGAACTTGTTTTTATAGGACTTTCAAATATTTGTTTCCTGTCCTGGTCTTAACACACACACATACCCCCACCCCAGAATCCCAAACCCCCCGCATGGATGAGATGTGTGGCGGTATTCCATGCTAATGCTTGGAAATCTGTGCCCAGTCATGAAGAGTCTTGGCTTTTCTTTCAGAAAGTTCATTGAGCTTTCTGCCAAGCAAATCAATCAAGCTTTCCTTCTTAACACCTTTACCTCAAAGGCCGGGAGTATTGATTTTCCTAATTGTGTGCTACATGGCATCACTGGACTGCAGTCAGTTATTATTTTTGCTACTAGTCAAGGATTCTCGTAGTTTCAAGTTTTGTTACATCTCCTTATTTCTCTTTTTATTTCTTGTTCTTAAATCTCATTCAGGGAGGAAGCTGGCTCAGGCAAGAAGAGGGTAACAATATTTAATGGGCTCTAAAATGCCATATGCATTTTAAATATGCAAAAAAATTGTGTAGTAGATAACTCTTTTTTAAGAAAATAGGCTGGACATGGTGGCTCACACTTGTAATCCCAGCACTTTGGGAGGTCGAGGCAGGAGGATCACTTGAGGTCAGGAGTTTGCAACCAGCCTGGCCAACATGGTGAAACTCCGTCTCTACTAAAAGTACAAAAAAAAAAAATATTAGCCAGGCGTGGTGGCACGGGCCTGTAATCCCAGCTACTCAGGGGGCTGAGGCAGAAGAACCCCTTGAACCCAGGAGGCAGAGGTTGCAGTGAGCTGAGATTGCACCACTGCACTTCAGCCTGGGTGGCAGAGTGAGACTCTGTTTCAAATAAATACATACATACATAAATAAATAAATAAATAAATAAATATTCCAGGAAAAGCCCATTTTTGGTACTTTTTGATTCTTTGTTTGCGGCCCCTGTTTGAAGCTAAACTCAACTTGAGCCTGAAGAGCCACAAAAGTATTGAATGAGGCAATTCAACTCTTATTCTCTCAAAAACTGTGAACGCAGCCTCGGGGAGAGACCTCTCCACCCATGTACTCAGGAACCATTTATTTAGAATAAAAAGGATGTGAGGTATAGCGGCTGAAACACAGAATCAGACACCGTAACTTCTAATTCTGGCTCAGACGCTGACTCTGGCCTGAGGGAGCTCACTTAAAAGCTGCCTCAGTTTCCCTATCTGTAAAGTGGGAATTATAACTGTAGTCACCAGGGCAGGGCTGTGACTTAATTAGCTAATGATTGCAAAAGGCTTTGAAGAGGCTCGTAGAAGCTGCGGTTGAAGGATAAGATGATTATTAGGTGGACCACATCACCAGGCAGCCGGCCCTGGGGAGACTGATGGGTTTGGAGTCATCTCTTGATGTCCACAGAAGTTGGGCTTCAAAACACCAGGGCCCTGGGGAAGACTGACACGTGCTGCCACCTGGTTAGACGGAGACCAGCAAACTGCAACTGTTTCTCTTTTGAGAATCATAAGAAATGGTGCTCAATCCTGGCAGGCAAAAAGGAGGTGAGGGGGAACCTGGGGCCAGGCCGACGGCTTGGGGCGGGCAGAGAAAGGCCACGTCGGTGACATTGAACAAATGCTCGTTCCATACGAAGGCAGCCAGAGAGGGGAGAAAGACAGTTTCTGCCCTCAAAAGATTTGCAGTCTAGTTGAAGTATGAAAATCAACCCTGGCCGTGTTTCGAGAATGCTGTAAGAGTTGGAGGGTTCTCCAGAAGTCAGGGGAGTGGGGCACAAGTTGACGGTGACGTCGATGGAATGGCACAGAGACGTTTCCCTCTTCCTTTTCTCTCAAGGGATATGGAATCCTGGCCTGAGCCAGCCATGCCATTGATAAGTGGTTGACTTTGAATCTGAGGCAGGAGAATCGTTTGAGCCTAGGAGGCGGAGGTTGTAGTGAGCTGAGATCACGCCACTGCACTCTAGCCTGGGTGACAGAACGAGACTCTAGTCTGGGTGACAGAACGAGACTCATCTCAAAAACAGAGGGGAAAAAAAAAAAGGAGAGCAATCAAAATTGGTTTTTGTAATCACAGGTTTTTTCTTTTCTTTTTTAAAATGTTAGTTTCTTATTATAAAAGTAACATAGATTTGCTTCCATAACATCATAGGGTCTCCTCTCTCAACCTCCCCGACTTAAGCGGATGCTTCCTCCCAGGAAAGTGTTTGTCCTGGGACCTGCGCGGAGACCTTGCAGGTTGGAGGGAGAAGGAGCTGGCTCGGGAGGTTTTGTCTGCTGGGCAGGCACCGCTCTCCTCTCCAGGTTGGTTGTGAGAGTTTATTGATTGATTGATTGATGGTGTCTCGCTCTGCTGCCCAGGCTGGACTGCAGTGGTGCAATCATAGCTCGTTACAGACTTCAACTCTTGAGTTCAAGCCATCTTCCCACCTTGGCCTCCCAAATAGCTGGGACTACAGGCGTGCGCCACCATGCCCAGCTAATTTTTGTGGGTTTTTATTTTTTGTAGAGACATGGCCTTGCTATGTTGCCCAGGCTGGTTTTGAACTCCTGGGCTCAAGTGATCCTCCTTCCTTTGCCTCTCAAAGCGCTGGGATTGCAGGCGTGAGCCACACTGGGCCTGGCCTTGAGTGGTTTTCACCTCAAGTTTCTCTCCCCTGCTTTGTTTCTTGGCTGCTGGCTCTCTGGGTGTATGTTTTTCCCTCTACGACTGGATACTGGCCCGGGAGAGGCACGCGATGCCGCATGGAGTGGTGTCAGCTCAGGCTGATGCTGCGGGGCCATCATGCTCCTTTCCTGTGAGCCTGGAGTGCCTGCAGGAATGTGCCCTGGCCAGCCTCTGCCTGCCACTGGGCCTGACCTGGGAATGAGGCTCACCCACCTTACTCCTGCCGGCTGTGGCCTCAGCCCTGGCAGAGACACGGGCTGGTGTTTCCTTAGCTCCCACTGCCATTTTACCACCAGAATCCCATTCATTTTGCTTGGAATCTTCTGTTTCATTTCTACTTGTCTTTCTTCCTATTTTTGCAAGCAGGCACCTGTGGGCATCAGTCCCTATAAACTGTGCCTTTCTTCAACACTGAGCTCTGGTGCATTCATCTCTGTACAGATTCTGACCCACTTATTCCAGGGCCTGCTGCGTGTCGGAGGCTGAAGCGTGTGTCTCTATAGAACTACTAAGGGGGCTTTTTAGGAGCATCACGGCGACTGTTAGCTAAGAAGGATTTCTTATAAAGAAATGTGCCACCCCAAGTCACATACACATACAGACACACACACGCACAGACACACACACACACAGGCAGACACGCACAGACACAGACATGCACAGACACACACAGACACACGTACACAGTCACACACACAGTCACACACAGTCACACACACAGAGACACACACAGAGACACACAGACACAGACATACAGACACACACACACCTCCACACACAGACACACACAGACACACACAGACACACACAGACACACACAGACACACAGACACAGACATGCAGACATACACACACACACACCTCCACACACACACACACACAGAGACACACAGACACACACACAGACACACAGACACACAGACACACACACACAGACACACAGACACACACACACAGACACACACAGAGAGACACACACACACAGACACACACAGACACACACAGACACACACAGAGACACACAGACACACACAGAGAGACACACACAGACACACACAGACACACACAGAGAGACACACACAGACACACACAGACACACACAGACACACACAGAGAGACACACACAGACACACACAGACACACACAGAGAGACACACACAGACACACACAGACACACACAGAGAGACACACACAGACACACACAGACACACACAGAGAGACACACACAGACACACACACACACACAGACACACACAGACACACACAGAGACACACAGACACACACAGAGAGACACACACAGACACACACAGACACACACAGACACACACAGAGAGACACACACAGAGAGACACACACAGACACACACAGACACACACAGAGAGACACACACAGAGAGACACACACAGACACACACAGACACACACAGAGAGACACACACAGACACACACAGACACACACAGACACACACAGAGAGACACACACAGACACACACACACAGACACACACAGACACACACACACAGACACACACAGACACACACAGACACACACAGAGAGACACACACAGACACACACAGACACACACACACACACACACAGACACACACAGAGAGACACACACAGACACACATACACACACACAGAAAGACACACACACCTATCTTATTCCTTTAATTGATATTAATTTGTACCAAACGTGCTTGTTCCAGTTCCACTTCTAGATTAAAAACCCATTGAAGACAGAGACTCTCTCTCTCTCTCTTTTTTTTTAATCACCTTAGAGTGCACACCCAATACATTCACTTATTTAATGTTCCTGTATCTTGTGAGGCAGATACTCTTATCATTACATTTTACACAACACTGCCAAGGTCAAACAGCTACGAAGGGGCAGATCCAGGACTCAACCCAGGGCCGGGCCCATGCTCTTGGGTGCCATTAACTTTGGAATCCGAGGAATTGCTTTGTGTGGCCTCGTCACTGTTTAGATGAGAAAGGGCCCCGTGACGCGATGGATCTTCTGAGTCTCACAGCGCATTTTCGATCAGGCTGAGACTGGAACCCACACCTGTTGACTCCTAGTCTAGTGCTCTTGATGATAGAATAGTCCACTTTGCCTCCTACTGGGAATTGGCCTGGGGTCTGTCTGGACACTCTAGAACCTGGTGTGGGGTCACCAATAACACGTCTGCCGCCGTCAAGAGCCTGGCCTGAAGACTTTTAGTCACTGCTCTTTGTTCTAAACATTCCCTTTAAAGGGAGGTGGTGTAACAAATAATGACCTCTCTTTCCCACTTAATGACATGCTCCTTTACCCCATTACCTTTAATGATAGACAGTCACGCAGAGACAAGACGTCACCAGTCTAAGGAGCATTTGCTCTTCAGGCTTTTCTATCTTTTGGATTCCCAAAAAAGAGAAGTCTCTGAAAGCCAGTGGGACCCTACTCAAATCCTTGAAGCTCAACAGGAGGGCGAGTGCCACTGACCCCCGATTCCGACTCGCCCTCCTCTCCTTTGGGTGTTGCTAGACTTGGGATGAGATGCGATGTTGACGAAGGTTGATGCTATTATGGCAGGACCCTTCCAGGCACCACCTTTCTGGATTGAGGCTGGGAAGAGGCAATTCAACAGCAGCCAATATGGTGCCGATTGACAGCCACCCGATCTGTATCCAGTTTGCTTTTTCTGTTCTACTTCCTTTTACGCAAGAACAGCTAACCTCTCCCCTTCTACACCAGGGAGGAAAATACATGACTTTGAAGGGAAATATGAGCCAGGTTTTTCCAGATGGACGCCTGCATCTCTTACAGAGTGCTCCTTGAGTTTTTTTGCTTTTTTGTTTTGAGAGAGGGTCTCGCTGTGTTGCTCAAGCTGGACTGCAATGGCGCAGTCGTGGCCCACGGCAGCCTCGATCTCCCGGCCTCAAGCCATCCTTCTGCTTCGGCCTCCCAAAGTGCTGGGATTACGGCATGAGCCACCGCGCCCAGCTCCTTGGGTCTTTTTTGAGCTTTAAATGCAGATGTTTTCCTTCACTTCCCTGTTGTTATCGGCACATTGATAACTGCCCTATCGCTTCACGGGTTAATTCCCTTCATTCCTAAAGTTCTTCTCAGTCCCTGTCTTCCCTGTAGTGAGAGGAAGGAGTCAGTTTAGGCCCTTAACAAAGAGAACCTTGCCTCCTTCTGTTCTTTATTTCTTAGTGGTCCCTGAGGGGTAGCAATGCCTCTGAGGTAATCTGGACCTGTCTCCCTTGGCCAGCACAAGATGATTTTGCACCAGCATTTTTCTAGGAGTTGCACAGGCCACTCTCGGATATCCTCAGTCCACTCACTGGAACACGGATAGCTGCAATTTGTCATGTATTTAGTACGTACAAGGCACTGTGTGTGGCACCGTACAGATCATCCCGTTTAATCATCATCATCATTCTGAAAGGTAGTTATTGTCATCTACAAAAGAAAGCTCAGGTTTAGAGAGATTAAGTAATTTACCCAAAGTTACACAATACATGATAGACTAGGCTTCAACTCCAGGACTTCCTGACCTCACAGCAGCTGCCTCTCCGATTTCACCAGGCTGCATGACAACGCACGTCTGAGTTGACAGGGATCCCTATGCTGTTAAGAACGAGTGGGAAGGCCCTGCTCTCGTGAAAGGTGGTCTCGCATCTGCATCCCCTTGGGGTGATTTAAAGCCCATTCCGTTTCTTCTGACTCCAGCGTGCAGTGTCTTGGTTTCAAAGCAAGGGACTGAGGCCAAGTTTTACCAGGTCCTCTCTATATTTTCAGAAAGAAGAGAATGAACAGACATTTATGATCCTGGGTGGACCAGTTTGAATGTCAAGGGCTTTTAAAAGAATTTGCACTAGTGACTTAAAACCAGCTTTATTTTCCAGAGGACTTAGCCACATTCACTAATTTAAAAGTTTTCAGAGGGTGTGGGTTGTCATGGCAACACTCATTTGGAGGCTCTTGGAGAGTGAGCGAGAGTATAGACTTTTCTCCCTTGAAGGTATGTAGAGGCTGGGCACGGTGGTTCACACCTGTAATCCAGTGCTTTGGGAGGCCGAGAAAGGAGGATGGCTTGAAGCCAGGAGTTTGAGACCAGCCTGGGCAACACAGTGCGATCCCCATCTGTATTAAAAAAAAAAATTAGCCAGGTGCGGTGGTGTGTGCCTCTAGTTCTAGCTACTTGGGAGGCTGAGGCAGGGGGATCACTTGAGCCCAGGAGTTCAAGGCTACAGTGAGCTTTGGTCACACCACCGCATTTCAGCTTGGGAGAGAGAAGGAGACCCTGTCTTTAAAAGTAAAATTGGAAAGGCGTGGTGGCTCATGACTGTAATCCCAGCACTTCTGGAGGCCTGAGGTGGGTGGATCACGAGGTCAGGAGTTCAAGACCAGCCCGGCCAAGATGGTGAAACCCCATCTCTACTAAAACTACAAAAATTAGCCAGGCGCAGTGGCAGGCACCTGTAATCCCAGCGGAGGCTGAGGCAGGAGAATCACTTGAACTTGGGTGGCAGAGGTTGAAGTGAGCTGAGATCGCGCTACTGCACTCTAGCCTGGGCAACAGAGTGAGACTCTGTCTCAAAAAAAAAAAAAAAAAAAAAAAGAAATTAAAAACCCAACCCAAAACAAAACAAAAACAAAAAAAATAAAAATAAAGAAAAACACATTATGTTGAGAATCCTAGATGAGAATGGGCCCCACAGACCTCGTAGTCTAATGTTCGCATTTTACAGATGCGAAAACTGGGAGCCAGGAAGCTTACCGACTGCTCCAGTCCATACAGGAGATAGTAGCAAAGGTAGGGGAGCTACGTGGAGACCCAGGAGACCAGGCTCCTGCCAATCTCTGCTAATTCTCAGAGCTCACTTTTCCCATTTTAGCTACTTTGACAGTTTATAACTTGAAGATTATTTAATAGAAAGTTAAACCTAGTTTTGGTAGGAAAATGAACTCCAAAGTATTAGATACCATTTTAAAAAGCTCTGACTTAGAACTAGAATTCCAGAAATGGCCCAGGGCAAAAAATCTTCACTCTGGTCACCAGCGAAAGCCCACCCGAGTAGAAGGCATGGAGGGGAGTCAGGGCAGGGTGGTTAGGGGAGTGGCATCAACTCTGCCTGCTGGTTTTGGAGAAACAAGATGAATTCTCCATCTCCGAAGCCTTTAAATGGCCACTTGCACACAAACCAGATCCACTTCCTTTCATTTCTGAAAGGGAGAGCCAGAGAAGAGATAAGAGGCACAGCTCCTGAGGCCATAGGCGTAAAGCTTTAGCTAGCCTGAATTTTTAGCAGACCTGCAGCCACTCCCCTAAATGGTCTGATAACAGAGCTTTTACTGTCATTGGCATCCTTTCTAACAGATAGATGGTCATTGCCCTGCCGTTCGCTTAATTTTATTTGTGGAAATCTGATTTCAGCATGGAGCTTTATGTTGCTTGGATTCCTCTAACAGCCTTGTCCTGCCTCTCGTGTGCTGTGTGTGCGTGTCCAGCCCTAGTTTGACAAGGGCTGTGTGCTGCTTGAGAGAGTCCCTGACTCATCTCTAGTTCAGGGCAAAACTCTGTTTTGAACTGAACTCCAGTTTAAGATTCAGGGCCATCTTTGGAGGGAGTATAGTGCCCAGGGGGCAGTCATGTTGCGTATTGATCCTTTCCAACACACATTCTTTATTTCTATTTCTGAGACAGAGTCTCACTCTGTTGCCCAGGCTAGACTGTAGTGGCGTGATCTTGGCGCACTGTAACTTCTGCCTCTCAGGGTCAAGTGATCCCCCAACCTCAGCCTCCAGAGTAGCTGGGACTATAGGTGTGTGCCACCATACCCGGTTTGTATGTTTTTGTAGTGACAGGGTTTCACCATGTTGCCTAGGCTGATCTCGAACTCCTGAGCTCAAGCAATCCGCCTGCATCAGCCTCCCAAAGTGCTGGGATTATAGGCGTGAGCCACTGTGCCTGACCCAGACATTATTTTTAAGGGCAAAATGATGTTAAAAAAAAAAAAAAAGAAGAAGCAGAGAGCTGGATGTGGTGGCTCCTGTCCATAATCCCAGTATTTTGGGAGGCCAAGGCGGGAGGATCACTTGAGGCCAAGAGTTTAAGACCAGCCTGGGCAAAAGAGTGAGATCCCATCTCTACCAAAAAAAAAAAAAGAAAAAAAATCCAAGTGTGGTGATGTGCTCCTGTAGTCCCAGCTACTCGGGAGGATCACTTGAGCTCACTAGGAAGAGGCTGCAGTGAGCCATGAGGGTACCACTGCACTCCCGCCTGGGCGACAACGAGACCTTGTTTAAAAAAAAAAAAGAAATCACAGAGGGAAAGCTTTGAAGGAGAAAAACACAAGAAAGACAAGGCTTGAAGAGTACCCTTTCTAGACTGGAGGGCAGGAGTGGAGGCAGAGATTGGGGATGGAGTGACCAGGCTTTCTGCCTTACCTTGGAGATGTGGCCACCAAGAACTGAAACTAAACCGCAGGTGTTTTCTTTGGAGATAGATGGACCCATGACAGATAAAGACGTGAGTTTCCTAGAGACGTTTCCTGAAGTCCGATCTCTTCAGACATGGCTAACTCTAGCAGAGCTGGCCTGAAGCTTGGTTGGTGAGATTAAATTTTGAAAGAGCTATGTAAACGGTGGCCAAGTTCCATTCTTTTTAGAATGCCTTTGCTTCTCTCATTGTTGGCACCTTCAAAGAAATCTGAAAAGAGATGGCATTTAATCTGTGGTCACTCATGTCCTTTCATTTGTATTTGCTGATTGAGGAGCTTAACACTCTGGCTTGATGGAGGATGGGCTTGAAGTTGAGTTTGCAATCTCCTTCTTTAGCCTTAAATAATATGAATTTTTATGTATTTATTTACTTTTTTACTGTTTTATTTATTTATTTAAGATGGGATTTCACTATATGGCCCAGGCTGGTCTTGAACCTCTAGCCTTAAGTGATCTTCCTTCCTCTGCCTGATGAAGTGCTGGGATTACAGGTGTGAGTCACCAGTGTAAATAATACGAATTATTATGGAGAAGAGAAGACTGGGGAAGGAAGACTGTGAGCTTGCTTGGCCTGGGAGAAACAAACAGTTTCCTCTACTTAGATTCAGGGCAGCACCACTGCCTTAGTGCCCAGGTATGACCTAACACTGATGCCTCTTCCTTATCCTGGGACCCATAGGCATTTGGCCAGGGGGAATGGGTTGGGTACTGGTCAACAACTGATGGCTAAGTTATCAAGTGAAATGGGGCCTGTCTTGAAAATGGAATGCACCAAATTGATTCTCCCTTGAGCCTTTGAATTATGAAAACAACTTATTGGAAAATGAATCCAAACCAAATATACAATATAATGTTCAAATGTTTGGCCATCTATTTATTTCCTATGTATAAGAGAAATAAAACTGTTTCAACACCGCTTAAAAATAGGTAGAAAGTAGCTCATTTAGCCCATCAAAGGCCTGAGCTTATTTATTTATTTCTGTATTTAATTCACTACCAAAGAAATGGAATTAAATGGTTGTTTTGGCTGTAAATAGACTCAGCCTAAGGATCACACCACCTGCAGTCAATCTTCTCCTTTAGCAGAGATAATCACTCCTGAGTGGGAAATTGCCATGTTTGAAATTATTGCTGAAAAAAATAAAAAAGGTTGGTAAAAGACCACACTTGAGACTCTTCAATCCTATGTCCTTCTCAAAGCTTCTGGCTGAGAGTTCATTTATGTGGAGAAAAGTCCTTTAGTGAAACATTCAAAATAACAAACATCAATTAGACTGTGTGCTCATAGGATGTCTTTCATCTTCAGACCTGAGAGTGCTCTACAAACACTCATTAATCCTTCCAAATGCTGCCGCCAGGTAGGTCCCAGGATCTTCCTTCCCCATGAGAGGGAAGCAGAGGTGTCAGGAAACATTTCTTTCCCCAAATCTTTCACCTTTGGGTGGCGGTGCCACCATCATTTCAAATGTACAATTCCCAAACCAGAAAATAGGAGGTGTATCTAGACATGTTAGCCAAATGAACACAGATTGAGCTGGAAGAAACTCTCTCTCTCTCTCTTTTTTTTTTTGAGATGGAGTTTTTTGCTCTTGTTGCCCAGGCTGGAGTGCAATGGCAGGATCTCGGCTCACCGCAACCTCTGCCTCCCGTGTTCAAGTGATTCGCCCGCCTCAGTCTCCCAAGTAGCTGGGATTACAGGCGTATGCCACCATGCCCGGCTAATTTTTTTGTATTTTTAGTGGAGACGGGGTTTCTCCATGTTGGTCAGGCTGGTCTCGAACTCCCGACCTCAGGTGATCCGCCTGCCTTGCCCTCCCAAAGTTCTGGGATTACAGGCGTGAGCCACTGCACCTGGCCAAGAAATTCTGAGCATAATAAAGACTCATGAGTGGGAACCTTAGCATAGTACATGCTCTAAAATAGGACTGTATAAAATAGGACCCTAGGAGATGTGCCATATTTTCTGACATGTATACCACTTTCCATTGAATACAGTATTTTATTGTTATTTTTTAACTAAATGCCCATCTCAGAGAAGAATACATTGAATACATTTATTTCATTGTCTGTTTTCTCTTAATTCTATACACCCATGTGAGCTTGTGCACCTGTGGAAGCCGAGGAGAGAAAATGCCTTGAACCCAGGAATTTGAGGTTACAGTGAGCTATGATCACATCATTGCACTCCAGCCTGGGCAGCACAGCAAGATCCCGACTCTAAAAATAAATAAATACATTTTACACACACACACACACACACACACACACACACACCCTGGTTGTGTACTTAGTGAAGATACAAATTTGGCTTTATTTCTGCGAAGACATTAGTGAATTTGAAATCAACCTCTGTAAACATTTGCATGCTGAGTGAGGGCCAGCACGTCTGTGGTAAACTCTTCCTTTTGCCATAGCATTTTATCCTGCTTCCCTCTCGAAATTTACAAATTTGGAAATTTAGAAATTTCTGCCTGGCCTGCAGTTTGCTGGGCTGGTTGGTTTGTGTCTCACGTACATGCCTCACACAGTTAAAATTTCTTTCTGACTCCTTCTCACCTTTTGGAGAAAGAAGGCCAGGATCCGAATTGCCTGAAATGAGTGGACTGGGATTAGCTATCGACAGAATTTCCCTGTAGTTTGTGGAGGTGATGAGAAATAGGATCACATGGAGGTCAGAAAGAGCTGCAGGCAGGCTGAGGGAACCCTATTTCCTTATTTTGGCCAATGGCACCACGAGCCACCCTGCTGCCCAAACTAGAAGCCTGGCAGTTGGCCACAAGTCCTTCTCATTCACCTCTAATTGGTCGTAAAATCCTGTTGATATTACCTGAAGAACTATTTGGATGGCATTCGTTCAAGCCTTCATCATTTTTTCAGCCTGGATTTTTTCAGCAGTGTCCTAACAGGTCTCTTGGTCTTTCATCTCAGCCCACTTCAGTCATCTCCAAATTGCTGCCAGAGGGGGCTTTCTACTGTGCAAATATGAATATGCTTCTCCCCTGGTTAGCAACCTGCAGTAGCTACTCACTGTGTTCACGACAGCATGCAACCTTTACGGGATGCCACAGCAACAAGCGTCTTCAGTCAGCATGCTCATTCTCAGCCTGCGGGCCATGCCGCGGCCCTCCACAAGCTCTCTCTTCATCTTGTACCTTTTCTGACCACTTCACCTGATTCACTTGTCACCTTTTCAAGAAAACCTTCCCCAAACTTCCTCCTTCCCTCAGATCTGGAATGGAGATTTATTTTTATTTTTTAGAGACAAGGTCTCCGTCACCCAGGCTGGAGTGCAGTGGTGTAATCTTATCTCACTGGAGCCTTAAACTTCTCCTGGGCTCAAGCTATCCTCCTATCTCAGCCTCCTGAGTATCTAGGACTACAGGTGCATGCCACTACTCCTGGATTCTGTGTGTGTGTGTGGAGATGGGGTCTTGCTATGTTGCCCAGGCTGGTCTTGAACTCCTGGACTCCAGCGATCCTCCCACCTCAACCTCCCAAAGTGCTGGGATTACAGGTGTGAGCCACCACACCCAGGCCTTGCTGCACCCAGCAGAACCATATGTTTGTCTGTGTCAAAACATTTATCTGACATTGATGCGAATCTGCTTTTTTGCCCTTCTCATTGGACTGTGAGCTCTTTGAGGGCAAAGAATGTCTTTTACCCCAAAAGCCCCATATAGAAAAAGGCATGTCAGGGTCCTTAATAAAAGTTTGCAAAATTAGTGAATTAAGACTTTAAAATTATATTTCGTTGTTTGTAGAAAATGGTTTGGAAATTGTTCTAATGTTATATTTTGTGGAGTAATATATCGGTGCACATATCTGTGGATATACATATTTGTGTATCCACATGTATTTGTGTATAATTTACAATTCTCAAACACACTTCCATATGTGGTTTTGTTGGGTTGCACAACTTCTGATAGAATTGTAGAAAAGAAAAGTGATGGAAAAAGGTCCCATTAGGCTTTCTTTGGAAACGTCAAGAAGAGACAAACAAAACGCACCCTGCTTTGCATTGAGAGTCAGTATTATTTGAATGAGCTCCTCCTCTGTTTTGGGGGAAACAATTTTTCCTGCAGCCTGTTCTTTGATGCTTCTAGGCATGCCTGGTTTACATCACCAACATCTTAGAAGGAACTCATTCAAATCCGTCCTGGCTTGACTCCTTTACTTCTCTGGCAAATCCACAGAAACCTGTGTTTTCTTTAATTCCTTTGGGACCGGGCCATAGGCAAAAATGCTCCCTTTAGCTTGTGTTTCATTGCTAGTCTACACTCTTGCTTTTCCTATCTATCATCTATTATCTATCTACCTATCTATCTATCTATCTATCTATCTATCTATCTATCTATCTATCTATCATCTATCTAATCTATCTCTATCTGTATCCATCCACCCATCTATCAATTATCTATTAATCAGTTATCTATAATCTATCTAATCTATCTATTATCTCTATCTATCCATCCCTCTACCCATCTATCAATCATCTGTCTATTATCTATCTATCTATCTATCTATCTATCTATCTATCTATCTATCTATCTATCTTTCCATCATCTATCATCTATCTATCTAATCTATTATCTACATCTATCTGTCCATCCATCCACCCATCTATCAATTATCTATCTATCTATCTATCTATCTATCTATCTATCTATCTATCTATCTATCTTAGAGGCGGGATGTTGCTAGGATGCCCAGGCTGGACTCAAGCCCAATTCCTGGGCTCAAGCAATCCTCCTGCCTTAGCTTCTCTCTTGGTAGTATCCTGTGGTCAATGACCGAGTTTCCTACATGTGAAAAGGACTTGAGGACCAAATGCTATTAGGGAGCTGGTGAAAGTTATGAAGTACATGCACAGAATCATGACTTTCGATGGAAGGAATGTATTTTTGTTGGCATCTGCATGTCATCTGGTGTTGCTATAGGAAGGAAGAAATGACTTCCTGCTCCAGGTGGCTCTGCTCGCCCCCATCTTTTAGTCTGCCCTAGCTGTTGTGCTTGCCTTCACTGTCTTCAGGAAGGTTGCTTTTCTCTGTAGAGCTTTTGCACTAATGATGTTCCCTAGAAGGTGGTCATTTAGGCATTGCCTGGTTGTGTTACCATAGACATGAGACCAGTTAGGACACATGTACAGAAAAAATATGAATTTTCAACCCCAATATTTTTTTTTTGAGACAGAATCTTACTCTGTCACCCAGGCTGGAGGGCAGTGGTGTGATCTTGGCTCACTGCAACCTCTGCCTCCCAGGTTCAAGCGATTCTTATGCCTCAGCCTCCCAAGTAGCTGGGATTACAGGTGCCCACCATCACGCTTGGCTAAATTTTGTATTTTTAGTAGACACAGGGTTTTACCATGTTGGCCAGGCTGGCCTCAAACTCCTGACCTCAGGTGATTTGCCCACCTTGGTCTCCCAAAGTGCTGGGATTACAGGCACGAGCCACAGCACCAGCCCAACCCAAGTCTTTAAAACAAAGCTGAGAGATAGCTAATGGGTTAGTGAGAAGATACTTAGATGATGGTAGAGCTATGCATTTCCAAAGAAAGTCTTCAGGAACTCCATTTCACTCCTAGGTGCATTCTTACTCTGAAATCCAGATACATAAAAAAGAACTAGCTGGGTGCAGTGGCTCACCTGTAATCTCAGCACTATGGCAGGCTAAGGCAAGAGGATGGCTTGAGCCCAGGAGTTCAAGACCAGCCTGGGCAACAGAGTGATACCCTGTCTCTACAAACAAACACAAAAATTAGGCATGATGGCACTTGCCTGTAGTCCCCGCTACTTGGGAAGCTGAGGTGGAAGGATTTCTTGAACCTGGGAGGTCAAGGCTGTAATGAGGCATGTTCGTGCCACTGCACTATAGCCTGGGCAACAGAACAAGACCTTGTCTCACAAAAAAAAAAAAAAAAAAAAAAAAAAAAAAAAGGCACCGGACCACAAGAAATGAACATGAAATCTTGCCTTATTTTTGTTTTTTTTGTAGGTGCTGCCTGACATACATGAAAATGAATGAAGGGGAGTTTGACTCTGAAGTCAGCCTCAGGCTTTGGGCATTGCATGGCTCCATCTACACCAAACACCACAGTGAATGTGGGAAGTTAATGCAGATGAATTACCGAGAAGTGGCTCTAGTGTACTCCAGTCAGTGGTCTGAGCTATTTTAGTTGTTTTAGTGATTGAATCAAATGACCCCATTTGCTTGCATTGTTTGATTGCTGGTTAGTCTGGAAATTGTCAATTTTATAGGGAATTAACAAGTCTTAACAGGAACTACGGTAATAGGCAAACCAAATGGATGTAATATTTCAGATAAGGAATTTGAGTATTGCAACATGATTTTTCACAAGATCCATCAAGGAATGTTATATAGAAATTGAAAAAATTTTACTTTAAAATGGACATAGGACAAAACACAAATGTTTATTTGCTTAAAGTGCAAACAACTGTCTTCTATATTAAACAAGAGGGAGGCTAAGAGGTTTTCCAAGGAACCAAAGAAGTCACACATGTAAGAGTTTGTATCATTATATAATTGAAAATAGGAGAGTTTATTCTATTTGAGTTGAGATTTTGGTCTAGCAGTCTTGTTAATACTTATTTTGTTTCTATGCTTTCTCACCATAGGGCTGATACTATGCAAATAAAAAGAAGCAACCCAGGAAATCAAAGAAATCTACTCTATCTCCCAGCATCTAATTTCTAAATGTTTTAATATTTCTGTCAAGACTGTTTGCTTAAGCAAATGAGTGGATGGTGATTTCCTTGAATGAGATGATGACAGGAAGATAGGCTAAGATGGGAAAATCAAAAGTTGTCATTTATTTCTTTTCTTTCCTTTTTTTTTTTGAGAAGGGATCGCACTCTGTCACCCACACTGGAGTGCAGTGGTGGTGAACCTCTGCCTCTTGGATTCAAGCAATTCTCATGCCTCAGCCTCCTGAGTAGCTGGGACCTTATACCCCCATGCCTGGCTAATTTTTGTTTTATTTTGTAGAGACAGGGTTTTGCCATGTTGGCCAGGCTGGTCTCGAACTCCTGACCTCAGGTGATCCACCTGCCTCAGCCTCCCAAAGTGCTGGGATTACAGGTGTGAGTCACTGTGGTTGGCCTTTTTTTTTTTTTTTTTAAGAGACAGGGTCTTGCTACGTTGCCCAACCTAGAGTGCAGTGGCTCTTCATAGGTGTGATCATGGCGCATTGGAACCTTCAATTCCTGGGCCCATGAGATCCTCCCACTGCAGCCACGAGAAGTAATTGGGACTATAAGTGCAAGCCACTGTGAGCAGCTCGTGAGTTGTCATTTGAACACATTAATCTTGAGTGTGTTTAAGACATCCAATTGGAATTGGATAGGAAGCGGGGGCTAGAGATCTGATTTTGGGAGTCATCACCATGTAGGTGATATTGAAAACGAAAACTCTGTCTCAGAACACCCAGGAAGAGATGTGGTAAAGGAAAGAGCACCTAGGACTCGTCTGACTTCAGTCTTCTTCTTCAGATAGCATAACATACCCACTGTGACTGCAAGGATGCAAGATGGAGAAACACAGCTCTAGAGGCCTGGGCTTACCCTGCCTGGTCTTGTTCAGTGTCTTTCGAGGCCATTTGTCAGAGTGAGCTCACGATAGAATCTCCAAGTGTGTCAATAGACAGGGGGCTCTTTTGGACGGCAAAATGCTATGGGAATAAGAGCAGGGGGAGCCCAGGGGAGTGCAAGGAGGCAGAAAAGCAGCAGGTTGTGCTACTCTGTGGACAAGAGGAAGTGAATGAATCTGGAAGACAGACCAAAGTGGAGTTACAGAAACCTTGACCCTGAGTTCTCACGTAGCAACCTGAATCGCAGTCCAGGACCACTCTGAGACTCCTGAATGACAAGTAATCAATCCACAAGATACTGATTTATTTACTGAGCACCTGGTGGATGTTCAGGTATTGAGTCTTTCCTGGTTCCACCAGAAGAGTTTTAAGAACAAAATAGACACCCTCATCTGTACTTTGGCAAAAAAGAGGTTCATTTCTTTTACTTTCTTTTATTTATTTATTTATTTATTTATTTATTTATTTATTTATTTATTATTTTTTTTTAAATAAGAGATGGGGGTTTCGCTATGTTGACCAGGCTGGTCTCGAACTCCTGACCTCAACTGATCCTCCCATCTCAGCCTCCCAAAGTGCTGGGATTACAGGCATGAACCATCGCATCCCACCTCATTTCTTGAATATGTTGTGGGATTCCAGTTGTCCTAGAGTTGGAGAAGGCCAGAGAAGGACAAACACAAATATAGAAGTGTAATTTTGGTGACATTTGCCCCGCTCATCAAGGGGATATGTTTCTGAAGTTCAGAGCATCAACACTAGAGTATTTGCATTGTGTTTTAGATGGTTCTGATGTTATCATGCAGATATATTGCTGTTTTTTCTTTTAACTGCTAAATTGAGAATATTTTGTTGCTTACAAGGAACATAAAACTCTTAAGATCACTATTAAGATTAAATGCTTAAGCACTTACCTGTTCACCAAACTCATTCTGTTAGCTTCCTTCAGACACATAGTAGGTGCACAATGTATGTAGGGTGAACATAGTAATGACAAGCTGGGTTGGTCAAAATAATTTTGTTTGGACAGAGTCTTTGCCTGAAAATGTTATAAAACATAACAATATTGGGATGAAGCAATGTAAAAGAAAAAACAAAACAGAAAATAGCACAGAAACATATTAAATGAAGAAACTAACACTGTAAATCCCAGCATTCTGGGAGGCCAGTTGGGGAGGAGTGCTTCAGGACCAGCCTGGGCAACATAGTGAGACCCCTTCCCTGAAAAAAAAATTAGCCAGGAGTGGTGGCACACACCTGCAGTCCAGCCTACTTGGGAGGCTGAAATGAGGGAATTACTTGAGCCCAGGAGACTGAGGTTGTCATGAGCTATAATCATGCTACTGCACTCTAGCCTGGGTGACAGAGGGAGAACTTGTCTCAAAAAAAAAAAAAAAAAGTTTCTTTTCTTTTTCCATTTTTTTTCCTTCTTCACAAACAGCATTCCCATTAAGCCTAAGTGCAGGGAAAACTGCACATTATATCACGGTGAATTCCAGAAGAAGGTTCCCCAGAACAGAAAGGGTAGAATGGGAGAATTGGCTAGCCATGTTTCTGTGAGGCTGGGAAGCCTTTCTAGAGAAGTCCAGATTTTAGGAGCTTCTTGAATAAACATCCAGTGCACTTTATTTTGATTTCTGATCTGGTGACTGGTTTCCAAGAATTGGGTCAGGTTGTCCTGCCACGCGCTTCTCTCCTTGGACATACTCATTTCTGTTTCCTCGCTGAGTTCTTCCGTTGATCAGATGTAAGTCCTCTGTTTTCACTCTAATCACACATCTTGAATTTCTGCTCTCCTTGCACCGTATCCTGTTTTCTGTTTCTACCTTATGATGACCAGTTCTTTATTGCCCAGTGGCCATTCAGGTTTCATGTGTGCCAACGTGTGGCAATAACGCCGGCTGAAATTTACCTAGTATCCTATCTCAGAAGAGATCAAAGTACTTTTACAAACAGTATCTTGCTAATCTTCCATACACCACTGTAGAGTAAATAGGAAACAGCTATTATTATCCTTATTTTACACATGAGGAAATGGGAGCTCAAAGTGGTGGCATCGTCGGCTCTGTGGTACAAGTACACAGTGGGCTAGGTGTGGTGCCATGCGTGTTCATTGGTAGGTTCTTGTGACTTTCTAGTCAGATAGTCTTTCTTGATAAAGCTGTATAGAGAGACAAGAACATCAGAGCTTGTTTTCCTTTTTTCCCATTAGATTCGTACTACATTTTTTTGGAGTCTTTGGCCTATTGCCTTAGGTGGTGTTTATTTTTCAGGGGAGCTGTTTATAGTATGAGCTTGGACTCGAATATTGCTGAGATGTGAGCAAGTTGCATGTCAGAATCGAATCCACAGCTACGACTTATTTTTGGTTTGGGAGATCTCTGAGAAAAGCGTGATTCTTCGTCGGAAAGTGATTCTCTTGAGAGGCAGGAATGGGAGAAATTGTCTCTCATAGTTCCCGGTACCTTTATGCTTTTTGGACTCGTAATAGCACTTTGGGGTGAATTTCAGTGGGTGAATACCCTTGTGACAGAGATATTTAATGGGAAATTGTGATCCTGAGCTTTCTGTTGGCAATGGGTTGTAGCTTATCAAATCACTGGCTTGCTTGTTATGGCTGCTTAATTATGTTTCTGGAGAAATTCAGGACCTGCTTTGCCTGAGGACTTTTAAAACAGTGCGAAAAGTCGAAGGAGCTTTATCTTGAAATGTTTTATTGGACGTTCTGAAACACCCTTATGCAAGAATGATGAAGGCCAGGTATGTGTAGGGTAAGGTGTGGTCTTCATACAGTTGCCAAGCGAGACTTGCTTTTTTCTTTTTTTAAGTTTTGTTGAGACTTGGGCAATCATGATCTGGTTTTCTTCCAGGTCAGTCTGCAACGTACTCCCTGAATAATCTTGCAGTCTCTTGGGGCTGTGGCACTTCACTTGGGCTATGTAGATCTGATAACACATTCAGACTGAGCTGTCATTCTCGAGTAAGAGGGCACAGTCATGTATCCCCAAGAGGTCTGTGGGGATGGTACTCAACATTGGCTACTCCAAGAATGGGGAATACTGAATTTTCCAACTCTTCCATGAGCCATTGGTAGGCTGCTTTTACAAATCTGGGATCATGTCAGCTGGATTTCAGATAACTGGATTGATTATCCAGTAAAATAGATAAAAAGTGAACTGGGGAGAAAGTGAGTGTGTCAATCGGCTCTGTAGTTGGCTATGAAAGGCTAGTAACAGAATGGAAATATCACAGCGGCTTTACCACTCTCCTGGGCGAGCTGCTTAGGTTCCAAAGCCTCAGTTTCTTCTTTCATAAGTGGAAATTCCTGTCCTCCTTATTGGGCAGGAAATGTGAGGATTAGATGATACTACATGTGAAAGTCCCTCGTACACTGATAAAGCTCTGTGGAGATCACTGATGATATCTGTAAAATAGGATTAAAGATATCCAGTTGGTAGAATTGTTGCAAAGACTAAATGAGGTAACTTATATAATGCTCCTAGCATATTGCTTTACACATGGCAATAAACAACATGTAGCCTCCCCAACAACTTCTTTTTTTTTTCCTTTTCAAAACTCTGATGTTTATTATTTTTACCCTCATTTTGACTGTTCTTTGAACTCTAGGAGAAGCTAGAATTTGTAGTTCAGTCCTTGACTTGGGTTTCTCCTTCCGTGGGTTCGTTTCCTTTGGTTTCCTGCATTGGATCAGGCCTCGGTTCTCACATACGGATATTCAGGGCTTCAGTTCCTATGCTGCTGGATCTCCTGGCTCCAGAGTTTCCCTATCAGATACCAGTGCCTCCTGGCAGAGCCGTCACCGCTGAGATCAATCACTCTTTCTTCTACAATCTCATGATGCATACAGAGACTTTTAGAATGTAGCCCTTATTTTATCTTGTCTAATTTTTTTTTTTTTTTTTTTTTTGGAGACATGGTCTCACCATCACCCAGGCTGGAGTTCAGTGGTACAATCTCAGCTCACTGCAGCCTCGGCTTCCTGAGCTCAAGTGATCCTCCTCCATCAGCCTCCCAAGTAACTGGGATTACAGACGCGCACCACCATGCTCGGCTAATTTTTTTGTATTTTTTGTAGAGACAGAGTTCCACCATGTTGTCCAGGTGAATTCCTGTGCTCCAGCGATCCTCCCACTCCAGCCTCCCAAAGTGCTGGGATTATAGGTGTGAGCCACTGTGCCTGGTCTATCCTATCTAACGTGTATCTAATCTCTAACTTTATATTGTAAACTCCATGATGGCAGGGACTATGTTTATTTTTAAATGACACATGGCATCTAGCTTAGTTTCTGGCACACAACAGGCATGCAATACAAATGAATGGGTAAATGCAGGAGTGAATGAAACTAGCAACTATCAACCCTCTCAATGTGGTTGCTTATAGATATCACTTTCTGGGATATTCTGCTAAAGCCAGTGACAGGCTCTATTTATGTTTTTCAGTCATGCAATCTGTTGGTGGCTAAGGGAGGGTCTCATCACAAAGATCTCTTGAAACGGTAATATTCCGATCACCTGCTATTTTGAATAGTGTCCCATAACTTCTGTTCCGGTGACTCATTATGACTTAGTCTCTATCCCGCCAGAAAAGTTAGTTTCATTCATTGAAAAAAAAATGAGTCCAATTGGTGACTCAGATCCGTCCGACTAGTTACTTGGTTGCATGTAGGTGAAACGAACTGGTCGACTGGGTTTTCCATTTTTGAACTGGTGGTTTTGATCTTGGCATAGGTAGACTCCATGTGACTCGAAGTGGCATTGGGAGGGATAATTCTGGCTGGTGGTCAGAAGACAGGATTAGAAAGAAGCAGGAGGACACTTGAATTATACATCCAACCCAGCCACCACCTGGCCTTAGGCAGGTTACGCAAATTTCCTTGTCAGATATTTCCTGAAATAGAAAAGGGAAGTAGTGGATGGGATAATAGCAATACTGAGAATCTGTGCCCCGCTGTGGGTATAAGGTGTACGTCTTGCTCAGGGACATGGTAAAATACTCTGAAGTGCTGCAGTGCTGTGAAAGGAATGGGGCTCTGTTTCTCACCTCTTTACTCCTTAACTTGCACTCGCGTACTCCCCCTGCTTGCCACTTTCGCTGGGTTCCAGGACCACTAGGCTACTTAAAGTACTTAGAAAGAATCTTTATCTGAGGCTGGTCCGAGTGCAGGGGTGTTTACAACCAGTTGATCACAACCAGTTGCAGATCTCTTTTCTTTTCTTTTCTCTTTTCTTTTCTTTACTTTTCTTCTTTTCTTTCTTTTTTTTTGATTTCGGACAGGATCTTGCTCTGTTGCCCAGGATGGAGCGCAGTGGCACGATCACAGATCACTGAGGCCTCAACCTCCTGACCTCAAGCTGTCCTCCTGCGTCAGCCTCCCTAGTAGCTGAGACTACAGGCATTCGCCACCATGCTTGGCTAGTTTTTTAATTTTTAGTAGAGATGAAGTCTCACTGTGTAACCCAAGCTGGTCTTGAACTCCTGAGGTTAAGGGATCCTCCCACCTTGGCCTCACCGAGTGCTGGGGTTAGAGGCGTGAGCCACCGTGCCCTGCCCATTATAGGTTTCTTTTTTCCTTCTTTATGCCTACTGTATCACTTGAATAGTGATACACAAAACAAAACAAAAACAAACAACAAAGAAATGAACTTTATTTGAAAAATAATGTATGTGACAGAGTAATATTGTGTCCTTATTTAGGAAAAAATATCTTTATTTGAAAGCTTTTCTTTTCTTTTTTTTTTTTTTTTTCCATTTTTTTGAGACAGAATCTCATTCTGTTGCCCAGGCTGGAGTACAGTGGCGCGATCTCGGCTCACTGCAACCTCTGCCTCCCAGGTTCAAGTGATTCTAGTGCCTCAGCTTCCCAAGTGGCTGGGACTATAGGCATGTGCCATCGCACCCAGCTAATTTTTGTGTTTTTTGTAGAGACGAGGTTTCACCATGTTGGCCAGGCTGGTCTCGAACTCCTGACCTCAGATGATTCGCCCCCCTTGGTCTCCCAAAGTGCTGGGATTCTAGGAGTGAGCCACTGTGCCCAGCTGGAAGCTCTTATTGTCTGATATGCCACCATTATGACAAGTATGCCAGGGTGCTGTGCTTACAAAAGCATTATTATACATAATGTATTGCTGAAGACCCTGGTTTGAATGCTCACAGATAACTGTCATTTAAACTGCCGTAGTTAGTAGATAGCTTGAGGAAAAAAGGAAGGAAGAGAAACAAAAGTGAAAACAAAGATTCACCCGTGCTTTGGTTTTTTGGAGACTTAAGCTCTGAGCTTTCATCTCTGAGAATAAGCCCTTCTGGAGGTTCCCTCCAGCCTTCTTCTCTTCCCTTCCCCAATCTTTTTCTTTTTCTTCTACTCTATTTCTTCCCTTCATCTTTTTCTCCTCCTGTTATCTTTCTTTTTCCTTCTCTTGGGGTAATTGGAGAGGGAGGATGTGGTCAGAATTGATGAGGTGAGAACGATTCCAGTTCCCTTTTTCCTCCACCTCAAACCCTTAGCAGATGTGAAGCTTAATCACATCATCTCAGCCCAGACCACGAATGGAAACTCCAGAAACCTCAGTCTAGGGACATTATGGCCACAACCACACTCTCAGTGGCAGAATCATTCTAGAAAGCATTCTGACCATAAATGTCGGTCACATCGGTTAGAAATTCATCTACAGAGCAGCAAAGAAGGCACCACAAGAATTTGCCGGTGTTCGTTGATCACAACGGCATGGGAATAAACCATCCTGATCTGGTAGAGGAGCAGAGTCCTCAAAGCCGAGAGTCTTAGCGTGCTGTTATTCACTACTGTTTCCGTCCACTCCTTGCTTTCTAGTTTGAGTGCCGTTGTTTGTGTGGTGACACCAAAAAGGGAAACTGTGTACTTGGGAAGGGACCGGTCTTAGAAATAATGATATTTCTTAGCTCAGTGTAACTTGCGTGGTGACTTGGATCCTATAATCTTGAAGAAGGTGATCACTGTGTAGTTTTCTAATTGACCAAAAGACAGGAAGATGATGAGGACAGAAGGCCGTGAGATGTGCCTGTGTAATACACCAGCTTATCATTGAGATTTGGGTTCATTTTCATCACTTTTATTCATCCTAATTTCCAAGCTCAGGGCAGCTTATGCTCATTTCCAAGAGAGAGCATTGCTTCTGATGTGATCATGTCTAGAACCAAGAAACTGGTCTCATCAGCATCCTCACAGGAGATCAGTGATCTGGCAGTGTGTTTTGGTATTGGTTGATCTGGGCATTGAACGTCTATTGATTTGGATCAGAGAGCTGTAGTGTAATTCATTCTTGGAGAGACCTCAGGTGACAGATGGAGAAACAGTGTCACCAAAGGATACTCTTTACGACGACTTGCTTTTCATTCCTGAAAGCAAGCTTGAGCTTGATGGTAAGGCTCCTAATTTTATAAAACAAGGAATTTGTAATAGGTTAGATCATGTCCAACCACGGTTGAGGAATTCAATTTAATGCAACTAACATTAGAATACTGCAATGGGAAAGAATATAAAAATGTCAAAGTTCCTCAAATGTAAGAACAGTATATAGGCTCTTTCTTGAGATTTTTCCCTCCGTCACATATATACTACCCATATGTATGTATTAAATCAATATTGACTTTCTTATGGTGGAAAAACGTTGTGGGTTACCATGACAGGTGATTACTTTATTCTCTCTAGATCATTAGAGCCATGATGAAGACAATTTCAGTTAGAGGACCAAGTTTGTCCTTGGTTTATTTAGTACAATATGTTCCTTTCTACAGAAGAAGAGAAACAGCACTTAAAAATAACGTTCTTTTCTTTTACTGAAAGAAACATACGCTTATCTTAGAAACCATAGAGAATATAGATAAGCACAAAGAAAAATAAATAAAAAATTTATCTCACAACCTGGAGATAACTATGTATAAGCAGGTTTTGATGTGCATCCTCTCACTTTTTTAGGATGTGTGTGTGTGTGTGTGTGTGTTAGATGGGATTATAGTACATATAATTTTGTAAACTGTGCTTTTCAAATAACCATGTATTAGGAGCATATTAAGTATATGTTTCTAAAATGCCACTTAAAATGGTGGAATTGGTGAGGCCCTGTGGCTCACGCCTGTAATCTCAGCACTTTGGGAGGCAGAGGCAGGTGGATCACCTGAGGTCAGGAGTTCAAGACCAGCCTGGCCAACATGGTGAAAACCTGTCTCTACCAAAAATACAAAAATTAACCGGGTGTGGTGGCAGGTGCCTGTAATCCCAGCTACTCTGGAGGCTGAGGCAGGAGAATAGCTTGAACTTGGGAGGCGGAGGTTGCAGTGAGCCGAGATTGCGCCATTGCACTCCAGCCTGGGGGACAAGAACGAGACTCCGTCTCAAATAAATAAATAAAATAAAATAAAATAAAAATAAAATGGTGGAATTGCACTCAGTTTAGGTACTTTTTAAAGGCAATTGACACGTGGAGACGTGAAGTGTGGATTAAGAGGACATCGCCAGCCATCGTGGCACCCGGTTCTTGTGAATGGAAAATGTCAAGATGGGTCCAAAGACAGACAGAAGCAGCAACACGAGTGCTCTTAGGGAGAGGGACGTGTTTTGGGAAAACCAAAATCTGACATACCATAACAGGAGTAAAAGAGATAATACTTCCTATTCTCTCACACTTTGATGTGGAAGAGCCCGTAGATACCAAGAAGTGCCAAAAAATGTATTTTCTACCTTATTTATCACCCAGGCTGGAATGCGATCACAGCTCACTGCAGCCTCACACTCCTGGGCTCAAGCAATCCTCCCACCTCAGCCTCCTGAGTAGCTGGGACTACAGGCATGCACCACCATGCCTGCCTAATATTTTCTATTAGTTTTTTTTTTTTTTTTTTTTGTAGAGATGGGGTCTCACTATGTTGCCCAGGCTGGTCTCAAACTTCTGGATTCAAGCAATCTTCCTGCCTTGGCCTCCCGAAATGTTGGGATTACAGGCATAAGCCCCTGTGCCCAGTCAAGAAATTTATTTTTCATTCAGGTGGACACAAAGTGAACTCCAAGGACATGAACAACTTACTTCAAATGGGGTAAAAGTTATACTGGATTTTAGAACTTTCTTAGGCTATTTGTCACAAGCACATGACCCATACGGTTTTATAATTTTTCAAAGCTCTCTCTCTCTCTCTTTTTTTTTTGAAACAGAGTCTCACTCTGTTACCCAGGCTGGAGTGCAGTGGTGCGATCTCAGTTCACTGCAACCTCTGTCTCCCGGGTTCAAGCGAGTCTCCTGCCTGAGCCTCCTGAGTAGCTGGGATCACAGGTGTGTATCACCGTGCCCAGCTATTGTTTTTGTATTTTTAGTAGAGACAGGGTTTCATTCACCATGTTGGCCAGGCTGGTCTCGAACTCCCTACCTCAAACGATCCACCCTCTTCGGCCTCCCAAAGTTCTGGGATTACAGGTGTGAGCCACTGTGCCTATCCCAAAGCTCTTCTCAAGAAATGATCTCATTTGGACTTCATGAGAGCCCTGTATGGAGAAGTAGGGTAGTGATTGTTATATGTATTTTACAGACAACTATACTGAGACTGGGGGAGATGAGGTATTGTTCTTCCACCATCATCAAGATGCAGATAAAGTCATTGAATATAGAGTCCATGGCTTCTGGTTCCTGGTGTGGTTTTCACTGTGTGGCACCAGCCATCAAACCCATTTTCACCATCATCTGTGAACGCCATTTGGCTCTGCATTGGGATTTTTGGCTCTTCGAGGAAAACAGTAAGACTTAGTTGAATGAGACCTCGACCTCTTATTTCTAGGAGCTTCTAATCTGAGATAAAGAATTGTTGTGATTATCTAGAGAATGACAATGAAGAATTCTTAGCTTTTGAAATGGAGCTGAGGGAAAATAACACACGAGTTAAATTTCTTTATAAAACTGTGGTGTTTGTCTGCTTTGTGGTTGATGTTTCCTTATAACAACAACGTTGAATGCCTCATGCAATCAATGCTCCCCCGATGGGAGGGATTAAGGCTGGACCTATCTAAAGAGTGCCGCTTTCCAAAGAAGAGAGGACATTTCCACTGGGGTAGTTTCATAGTCCCATGAATAGAATCTTCTTCTTATTTAAGGACCTCCCTAACGCATCTGTAGAAATGGACAGAATATTGAAACCCCACCAGAAGGGTAACCTCTGCTTTTTTCATGCTTTCAGTGTGCTGACTTGCTTTCTTTTTGGGTTCTCAAATGATGCAATCTGATAGTGCAGCAGCTTCCTGTTTGAGAGTTAATTATTTCTTTTTATGTCTATATTTAAGATGCTTAAATTTGTGATTCATTCTTTATAATTAGATCTAATGCTTAGAATATATCCACATACATCACATTAACATTTTTCCTTTAAGGGTGATTATTTTCCCCTCTGAGCCGTTGCCAGTGGATGTAGATCATGAAAACAGGTTGATAAATGTGGCCGTCTCAGCGCAATCTGAAATTTGCAGTTGTTGTGGCCATGAGTCAAGACAGCGCCAGCTCTGTCCACGTGGGAAATCGCCATTCCCCCGAGGTTGCTTCACATCTGTGTCCCTGGACGATGCACACCTTTTGAGTTCAACTAGGGCTCTGTTGTAGTCCAATGGGTCTGTTTTGGGTAATAATCCAGCTCCCAAAAGTTCCACCTTTTTGGCTTCTTTGCCTCAAAAGGGAAACCAAGAAATGACTTACAGGGTGGGAAGGAGAGCAGAAAATACAGTCTCTCCCATGGGAGGGAAGGGCGGGGAAGAGTTGGAAGTTCATTTGAGGTGGCGAAAAACCATCTTCCCCCTTTCTCCTTCCTTGGCTCTGTTCAAATAAGCAGAAGCTTTACCAAGTTCTCAGAACTGAGCCCGTTTCTATTTCATCAGTGCCTGTTGTTCCGGAATCAGCGCATCCTTGCGACGGAGAAAGTGGCACTTTCTATTCCCCAGCAGCGAGACCGTGATGAGGGAAGGAAGAGAGCGAGAAGAAAAGGAGAGAAGCAGGAACCAGGAGGAGAAAAAAAGAGGAAGTGACCAGGAGTGGGAAGGAAGGAGGTGAAGAGGCTGAGAGAGGGACGGAGCCGCGTGCCTCGGAGGGAACACCTTGCCTTCTTGGCCTTGCCAGCAGCTTCATGGCTGTCCCTTTCGTGCCTGGGACTTCCTCTTCTCCAGACACTGAGTTGCTGTCTCACTGGTAACAATAAGTTAATTGAACAGCCTGTGGACAGATGAGCACACAGTGGCTCTCAGCTCTGGACTGTTTGTTCTACTTGTACGTGAGAAAGTCTGAAATAGCTCCTCTCTCTTAAGAGCGCATGTGCTTGCACACAGATGTGCATGGACACACACACGTGCATGCACACACTCATGCATGCGGACACACACATGTGCGTGCACACACTCATGCATGCGGACACACACATGTGCGTGCACACACTCATGCATGCGGACACACACATGTGCGTGCACACACTCATGCATGCGGACACACACATGTGCGTGCACACACTCATGCATGCGGACACACACATGTGCGTGCACACACTCATGCATGCGGACACACACATGTGCGTGCACACACTCATGCATGCGGACACACACATGTGCGTGCACACACTCATGCATGCGGACACACATAAGTGCACACACACGTGCACACACGCACCACCACCTTTCTTTCTTTCTTTTCTTTTTTTTTTTTTTTTTTTTAGATAAAGTCTTGCTCTGTCGCCCAGGCTGGAGTACAGTGGTATGATCTTGGCTCACGTCAACCTCTGCCTCCTGGATTCAAGTGATTCTCCTGCCTCAGCCTCCTCAGTAGTTGGGATTACAGGTGTGCACCACCACACCTGGCTAATATTTTGTGTTTTTAGTAGAGATGGGCTTTTCCCATATTGTCCAGGCTGGTCTCAAACTCCTGACCTCAGGTGATCCATCTGCCTCTGCCTCCTGAAGTGCTCGGATTACAGGCGAGAGCCAGTGTACCCAGCCTTTGCACCACCTTACACCAGGCCCCTTCTCTGTCCTCTGTGTGATCCCAGGCTTTCACAATTCAGCCTTTCCAATGCTTTCAGAAGTCATGGTGTATTTCTAAGTGAGGAGTATTTCCATTTGAGCTGTTAGGAAACTTCATGAGGGATAAAGACTCAGAATTTGTGCCACTGAAGATCTGGTTATAAAGGAGGAATGGATGTACTCTACTGCAATGCTGAAATGAATTAATTACGTCCTGAGGCTCAAATCTCTCTCTTTTCATCTGTTTTTGTGTGTTTCACCCTCTGTATAGAGCTGAAGTGTAAACCCGTCTCTCCTTGGACACATGTTGCACCCTTACCACTTCTTTTCATTGCATCACATAGTACTTCCCAGGCAAGTTCCACTGTTTTGCAGGTGGACAGAGGATGAGGGCTTTCAGCTATGAGTGGCAGAGACCACTACGTTTGGTCTTCATCTCTTTCTTTGTCCTGATGCCCTGTCACAAAGCAACATATCCCAGGCTGGGCCTGTGTGCATTACCTGTTTGACTGATTTGACTGAATGGACGGGTCAACTGCTCTGTGGTTTAGTAAAGATGAGAGAAAGCAGCTGTCCCAGAGAAAGCATGACCAACCAATAGATTAAAATGGAAAAAACTCTTCTGTGTCCTATAGCCTCCTTTTCCCTCCCCTTATCCTAACATAGAAGACCGGGGCTGTATGGCCCAGTATGCCCCACCCTCCACACACCTGTGGAGCTTGTTTCACCTGGGCAAGGGTTGGGGACTCCACCATTGCCTCTCCCAGGCAAACAATGAGTGCAAGATGTGCCAGGAATTGCTGGCCCCCTTGCCCCTGTGTGGTCACCTTAGGAAGGCTGAATTGATGATCAGGGAGGCCCGGAGGTTATGTGCGAAGAGTTCAGGGCAAGGGCATCTCACCTTAGCAGTTAGTAGGAGGCCATTCATGTACACGATGTAGTTGCTAAGGGACTTGTAACCACTTCCATATTCCTCCTTCAGTCAAAGGTCACCTCCCTCTTACCCAGAAAAGTCTCAAGGCAGTGAAAATAGAGTTGAATTAATGCCTCCGTAAACTCCGATGCACAGGAGACTCATCTCAGAAGCTTGTTACAGGGTGCAGGTTGGGTGTGGTGGCTGATGCCTGTAATCTCAGCACTTTGGGAAGCCAAAGCAGGAGGATTGCTTGGGTCCAGGGGTTTGAGACCAGCCTGGGCAACATACGAAGACTCCATCTCTACAAAGGGGAAAAGAAAAGAAAAAAAAAAAAAAAAAATGAACCGGGCATGGTGGGGTGCACCTGTAGTCCCAGCTACTTGGGAGGCTGAAGTGGGAGGATTGCTTGAGCCTAGGAGGTTGAGGCTGCAGTGAGCTATGATTGTACCACTGTACTCCAGCCTGGGTAGCAGAGCAAGACCTCACCTCAAAAAAAAAAAAAAAAAAAAAAAAAAAAAAAAAAAAAGTAGAGTGTTAGGATCCGCCTTACCCTGATGTGTTCTGAGCCAGCAGGTCTTGGGTTTGGCTGAAGAATCTGCATTTTGAGTAAGGGCTTTTGGACATTCTGATGCATGTGGACACAAGACCTCATTCTGGCAACCACTGGAAAGAAGTTTTTTGCTCTTGGAGCCAGCATTTCCCAAATGCTTCCCTCAGACAATCAGTAAACCCCAACACAATGAGCCCCAAGGAAGCACTCACTGTACATCGTATTAGGTCCTGATGAGAGAGACAGAGAAATGTCAACTCTGCTCTTTGCCCCCTGAGAAGTAGCCCCTTTGAAGTGTCTGTGCAGCCCTCACAGGACAGCAGAAGACAATGACTGGGTTGAAGGAAGCTCCTAAATCAAGGAGTAGAATGGTGGGAGGGAAGGAGCATGCTTCATTGATCCCACGCCATTGAGATCTGGAGTCAAATCCAGTGCCGACTAAACCCTGACTTCTTGACACCACTCACGCAGTGGAATAATGAGATGGTGGTTTGACTCACCAGCTGTCTAGAAAGCCTTATCACATCCTAAAGTAGAGACGCTGCTTAGTAAGGTGGGTTTCAAACAAAGAGGATCTTCTGGCCTCAGGACACTCCTGGGGAAATATGGGGTGAAGGAGCAGGGCATGGGACCCCATGCCCTCAGCGTCAGTACAGGAATTCAGGGAAGGTGAAAGCCTCGTCCTGTGGGAACTGGTGTGGCCTGGATTTTCTTCCAGTTGCTTCGGAAGGAAATGCTGGAGCCTCGGGGGAAAGGTCACCCAGGCAGTACGTCAGTGCTCCCACCTGAGGGAAGACAGGAGCTGGGGTGGGGACAGGGAAAGATTTGTCAGTGGCATTGGAATCTTTGCTTCTTGAGGCCAAGTTCTCCCTTAGGAGCCAGGGATGGGTGGAAAAGCAGTCACTGTTGGCAAGGAGGTGTGGGAGGCCTGCATGTGTCCCAGGAGGACAGGACACTGGGAAAGCTTGTCCTTGGAGGGGCGAGACTGAGGCCACTGCTGCTCTTCAGGCTGACGCATGGTGGAGGAAAGCCCCTGGAGGAGCAGAAACAAGGCCAAGGCCAGTGAAAGGCAGGCAAGAGCCAAGACCTGTTCTACCTACTTCAGGAAGCTTCCTGGGGAGGAGACTGGGTGCAAGAAGGGGAGACTGGGTGCAAAAGCTTGAGCTCATTTCTGTTTCTTGCAACTTAAAAACAAGCTGTGTTTCTACCTACAGTGGAGTCTGGTGTTGCCTTCCCAGCTCTGTGCCCATGAGAAGGGACAGAGAGACTGAGGGACAGTGGCCACCACTGGAAGGGTCCCGGGGTGGGGCTGGGCTGAAAGCTGCTTCTGGGGCACAAGTGATCCCAGGCCAGGTGAGAAAGGAATGCAGGTGGCTTCTGGGACTTGTGAGCCAATGTGGCTGGGGAGGTGCCCAGTCTCTCTTTGGGGCTCTGCAAGTCTTTGTAGCGCAGTGACTGGCATTTGCCTCATCTCACCAAAAGCTGCCACCAGAGTGACAGAAAGAGTCCTAGTGAGTGTCCACGCATAGGTTCCCTCTCCTTGTACCTGGACAAAGTGAGGACCATCTTTGGAGCAAGAAGCACATTCTTAAAGAACCAGCCACAAACTAGGTCAGTTTCAGGGGTGGAGTGTCGCAATGCTTCCAGTGAGAGGCACATGGGTGTCGTCACTAGGGAGGGGCGAACAGGTTCCGGAAAAATGCCCCCCACCCCACCCCCATCCCTACCTCCACTCTGCTTAACTTTCTTGTTTCATATTAGAGCTAAGCAGTGGTTCTTTTGTTTTTAAGGATTTTTTTTTTTTTTTAAATGAGTGAGACTGTTTTTCCCCTTGCACCCCTTTTGATTTGGTTTTCAGGAGTAGTTTGGAGTTTAGCAACCATGGCTTCTAACTCTTTGGACTCTGATGCCTGTGAGGCTTCTCAGATGGTGATTTAGAGTCAAGGAACATGCGGTGCTGGGGCTGGAAAGGGCCTCGCAGATCACCCTTGACTGACGGCAGAGCTGAGACACTGAGGTTTGCCCACCGTCCGGGAGTGAAGTTGCTGCCTCTATATTAAGCCGCTTCAGAGAAATGACTATAGACATCTTTCTGAAAACCCTTCAGAGAAGCAGCTCCATCATTTTCTGTGACAGGGCGCTTCAGCGTTAACCATTTCTGAAGCTCAGGAAGTGGTTTCTATTTTATTTTATTTTTCAAAGAGTGTAGGGGCCTGGGGAAGAGGGTTGTTCCAACTTGTTCCAATATCATTGTAGGAAGATTTGACATTGCCATCTTTTTGGCCAAGGAGCTGGGACCAGAGAAGTGTGGCAAGGCTATGTTTTTCCAGAACTTTCCTGTTCCTTTTGGATTTGAGTCTGGTGAGTTTCAGAGCTGGTTATAAATCAAACTTATAAATCAAACTTATAAACAAAATGTATAATCATCTCTAGCTTGTAGACATGTGTACCAGGCAAACTATCATCTCTTCCTGCTTTGAATGCCCATTACGTTTTCCGTGTATCACTTTTGTAGTATACATATATATATATATATACACACACACACACACACACACACACACACACACATATATATATATATATTTTTTTTTTTGAGATGGGGTCTCACTCTATCACCCCACCTGGAGTACAGTGGTATGATCACAGCTCACTGCAGTCTTGACCTGCTGGGCTCAAGCCATCCTCTTCCCTCAGCCTCCTGAGTATCTGGGATTGCAGGCTCATGCCACCATGCTGGGCTAGTTTTTGTAGAGGGGGGATTTTGCCATGCTTCCCAGGCTGGTATTGAACTCCTGGGCTCAAGCGATCCTCCCACCTCAGCCTCCCAAATTGTGAGGATTAGAGGCATGAGCCACTGAGCCTCGGTTTTGTGATATTTCTAATACTTGTTACTGTGCTACAGTCATTCATTTAATACATCATCGCTTCTGTACTGAATGTGAAGAGCTCTGAAGGCCTGAACTGTGTCCGGTCAATGCCTTGTACTTGGTAGGTCTTTGAAACATGATGTTGGGTCAATGATGCTCCCCACCATGGCAGAGGCCATCGTTTGTAACCTGGCACCCACCAGTGATAGATGAACCTCATTTTGGAGGTCACAATTCTCTATCATTGTTGTTTAGTTTCTTTTATATCTCTTTGCACAGAAAATGCAATTTAAAATACAAATGAATGGGTCACATTTTTAAAAGATTTTTTAATGGAGGGAATATTGCAAAAAACATGTTAATAGGCTATCAGTGTTGAGGTATCAAGATTCCAGCCTAAGAGGACACAGGGGTTGACTTACAGAACACTTACCCTTACTCCATGCCCCCCGAAGGGGTTCTGAATGTGTGGGGCTGGGAGATGTGGGGACAGGAAGCCTGTCTCAGGTTCAGAGGGTTAATGATGTCATCCTCTTGGAGGCAAATTTCTGTGGGAGGTACTGCCCTGCATCCAAAGAACCTAGCCATGATAGGTTTGAAATCTATTTGGGCTCGGAGGGAAGATCTCCTTTCTATCATCGTTCATCTGATTTCTTTTTTTATTGTAAGCCATGAAAAAAGGATGCTTCAGTGTTTCCTTTCAGGAAGAAGAATCGGAATTTCATGGTAGGAAGTGAGCAGTCCTTTGAGCTTGCTGGCAGCCTCTGACCATGAGCTGCATTCAAAAATGCTTCCCAGGTCTAGGTCTGCATTTTTTAATGACGAAGTGACCTCCGTCTATTTCCTTCCAAGATGGTGCCCAAAGGCCTGGGGGCTTTGAGTCAGGGAGTCAGCATTCTGACAGACAGGTCCTAGCTGAGCTGAGCTGAGCGTGTACACTGTACTGGCCACCTGGAAGGGACTCGAAGAGGACACAACGTTCAGATCAGTTTCCAAAGCTGTGGGTGCTTTTGGCTCCTGGGATCTGGGTTGGTGCTTAAGTCCTCGGAAATGACTGTCACAGGCCACACCTGGCCTTACTGAGCCCATGGCTGGCCCCTCAGTGACAGGGACCCCAACAGCGTATCTGTTTGCTCATTTGTTTGGGGAGAGGAGGTTTGGTATGAGGGGCAGTTGGCGGAAAACAAAGAGCAAGAAGACAATTTCCATTCAATTTCTAGTGGAACAATGAATTACTTGGGAGTGAATTGATATGGGGGAAATACCAAATATTTTAAAGCAAAAGGAGTCACCGAAAGATCATTAAATCTACCTTTATTCTGCTACACAGAAAGATTATGAAGAAATGCCTCTTTGTGGCCGTTCGCGTTTAGAAATTCCTTGAAGTTGCCTGGAGGTTATCACTGCAGCAAGTCACAGCTGCTACGAGTTATTTCCGGGAGGCGTGCCTTTCTGCTGAGGCCCCAGCTCTGTAGTTTTGAAAGTTTTCCATTTGTAGACAGATGCTCCATTAGTTCTCTATGCTTCTGTTAAAACTCAGGAAAAACAAAGGGACCTCATTCTTTTTGTAACAAAACACAAGTCGTTCTGATTATCATTGCTTCTATTCCTGCAAAATCACGCTGATTCTTGATAAAATGCGGCCATCACACGGTATGGTTCATTCTGCTTCACGAAGGGCTTGCAAACCTTTACGCATGAAAGCCCACCATGCTCTAGCAGGCTGGGTAGATGGGGAAAAGATCAGAAGCAGAAGTTGTTCTGGTTTGTTGGCTGAAATGGAAAGGTCTGTGTAGTTGGATTCTCATACGCAAGATTGTAGAGTCACTTTTCCTTCTCATCAGGCGCCCTCATGATGCAAGAGAGCATTTTCTGTAGCAGTGTCAACAAAGGGAACATCAGCAGATAGTGCTGTTCTGAGATGTTTTCTCAATGCCTGAGCTGGATTTGCTCTTAAGCATCTCCAGTTCTCTCTCCTGCCACAAGAACTAGTAAATCCAATACACGTTTGTCCGGTTCCAGACTGTACACAGCCAGCGCTGTATAAAGGCACGGAGAGAGACAAAGTGGGTTACATCTAGTCCAAGCTCCCTGGGTGCCTGTTGGGAAGTAAGATTCTCATACAAGAAGACTAACATGGTCACAGAAAGGACAGAGTCACTATATATACTGAGGACCCAGTGGATGACACAGACAGACTGCTGTCAGAGTTCAGAGAAAACCAAACTGCAACACAGTAGGACTTGATGGTCTAGAAGCCTTGGTTCCGGAGGAAAGAAGCCCACCCTTTAGCTAGAGGTGTGATCTTCTCTTTCACTTCTTTCTCTTCTCTGGGTTCATAAACATATATGAGGATCTGGATTGTAACTTGCCTTTAACTTGCAGTGCATGCTAGAAAATGGAAGTGCTTACCTTGACCACTCTTGAGTAAATGCTGCCTTAGTTAGAAAACGGACGTTTTCTTAGGGATTGCTAGGAATAGGTCCAAAATCACACATGGAAAATCAGTGTTCTCTAGCAGCAAAGTCAGTCAGGAGGGTTGTAAAGAAAAAGTATGGGGTCTGCAGGCCTCTACTTCTGTCTCTGTCCCAGACTGGAAGTTTCATTTTAAGCAAATGGTCATCTTTGAACAACAATGACAATGATGACAATAATGACAAAAGTCTAAATAAAAGAATATCTTGTTGTAACGATTGTTGTACGATGGGAAATACTATGATTCCATTATCCTCAAAGAACTTCTCGGTTCTTTCCTGTTGGATTCTCCAACTTTATCCGTCGGTTTTTTTTTTTTTCTATCAATCATTTGTGCTTGTAAAAGGCAGAGGGCTTTGGAATGAGACAGTTTGGGTTTGTAATTTGGCTCTGCCACTTAGTAACTGCGGACTTGGGTGAGTCACTCGCCATCTGGGACCCTCAGTTTCCCCATCCAGACATGATGGTAATATGCCTACTTCTTAGGATTGCTGGAAGATTCACTGAGATTGATCCTTGTGAAATGCATAGCAGAGAACTGGCATGTGCTGAGGACTCAATAATAGCATCTCTTGTGCTTTAAGGATCTGTTTCATGGCTGTGACCAGCTTTAGGGGATCCACGCTGGTGGTCTGCTGTCCTGAAGAAAAGTGGGAATGTACTTCCCCACCTCTGCAAGGCTGGGGCAACCCTGGCCTGCAAGAGTGGCTCGAGGGGTGTCAGTCCCGTTTGCTTTAGATGCCCTCGTTTTTGGTGATTGGATATTGGTCACACTGATTTCATGCTGCACCTGGGGTGCTTGGTTTATCCCATCTACCAACTGATGTTTGGTAGCAGAAAGGACACAGCCAAAGCCAGGCACAGCAAAGAATCAGGGGTGATAAATCTGTACTATTGAAGGTGCTGGAATTGGGCAGTTGGGCCTCATCCTATGACGTCCTACCTCCCTCTTCTTTGAGAGGTCTGGCTTAGTACTCCCAAGGGAGAAATGGGGAGTGAAGCCTTGCAACTAGGGGTGGAGGTGAAATGCCTAAGTGTATACAGGCAATGTGGCTGGAACCTCTGCGCCCCTCCTGGCTCTATCACTTCCCAGTTAGGCCATCCTGAGCCCGTTATCTCACCTCTTGGTGCCCTGGTTTGCTCATGTCTAAAATGAGAAGAATCATACCTACTTCATGAGGTTGCTATTGGATTAAAGGACTTAATAGACACAAAGCAATAAACAGTTTCCAGCACATGATAAATAAATGTTAACGCACCGATGCTCAATAAATGTTAACTATTTTAATTCATCATCCAACTCACTGACATTCGAGTGGAATTACAGTCAGTTCCCCGAGGAAGGCAGCTGGTTTTCTGTCCCTGTGGCCATTGGCTATTACAAATTTTAATAAAGATACCATTCCCTCCCCTTGTGCTAGATTTTCCTCCGTCATTACAGCTTCCCGCCACTGACACATCATTGCTGTGATTAGTAGGTGTAGGAAAAACGTTGTGGTCTGGTCTATGTCGTGAAAATATTTGCGGGAGGCCCCTTTGATTAGCTTTGTTATTGCTTTGAATGCACTACACATGGGCAGTAACACGTGTTTGGAAAGAGGCCATATTGCTTTTCAAGACAGATGATCAAAAACTAGCTTTCATTCATTTGTGGAGTCAAGGAATTCCAGCAAACGTTCCTAAGAACGGCCACCAGACATTCGCTGGTGTTCTCCCTGTGACCGCCAACGTTCCTTATAATCTTTCCCCGCTCTATACATTCTGCCCTGGGTCTCTCAATGATGCAGATATAAAATAACATCTGAATTTTAATAGTTTTGATTTTATTTTTATCAAAGTTGCACATGTACATAGTTTAGAGAGTCAGATTACGAAGCTTATTATGAAAAATGGTGATCACTTGCCCAAAACCCTCCTACACTTTCCTAATCTCCAGAAAATATCACCTTTTTTTTTTTTTTTTTTTTTTTTCTGATGAAGTCTCACTATGTTGTCCAGGCTGGTCTTGAACTCCAGGGCTCAAGGGACGCTCCTGCCTCAACCTCCTGAGTAGCTGGGACTGCAGGCATGCTATTCAACAATTTTAATTGTTCCTTTGGTATTAACCTCAGTTATCTCTAAGTAACATGTTTTGAGTGCTATATCTTGAATTTCACCATTAGGCATTTTCTATTTTCTTTCCACTGCTGGAGATGAAACTTACTTTCTCTTTCACCAAATCTGCGCCTCCGCTACCTCTGATTACTTCTCAACATTCACTCCCTGCTCCCCATTCTCCCACTACAGTTATGTAGTAAATGTGGTCATGCTATTTCATGTTAGTGTTAATCACAACCAAGACTTTAAAAATACTATGATTACCCTGATTTCTTACAAAGTTTTCACTTTCTTGGAGCTAATAATTGTCTTATATTTATTTAGTTTTAAAAAATAATGATCAGGGCCAGGCGCGGTGGCTCAAGCTTGTAATCCCAGCACTTTGGGAGGCTGAGGTGGGTGGATCACCTGAGGTCAGGAGTTTGAGACCAGCCTGGCCAACATGGTGAAACCCTGTCTCTACTAAAAATACAAAAATTAGCCAGGTGTGGTGGCACACACCTGTAATCCCAGCTACTCAGGAGGCTGAGGCAAGACAATAGCTTGAACCCGGGAGACGGAGGTTGAAGTGAGCTGAGCTAGCACCATTGCCCTCCAGCCTGGGTGAAAGAGGGAAACTCTGTCTCAAATATAAATAAAATAAAATCAAGATAAATAAGCCCTAAACGTCTGCTTGTTTTAGTCTCTGCTCCATGTGTTCAGATTCATCTGGTGTGCAATACATTTATGTTTTGGAAAGTTCCTTGTGTGTGATTGATAACCTGGTGATTGCTCTCTGGCCTTGAAATCTCCCTTCCCCTCATCCTAAAGATACTCCTTGGCCCTTTAAGGGGTTGGAGCCCTGTTTCCTGGTTCCTGTGTCTTCATGTCTTCCCCCTCCTTTCCTCACTTCACTTGCTGGAGAACCTCCCCTGGTTTTCTGTTTTCTCCCCTCAATATTTTGGTATCTTGTCTTTGTCTCCAGTGATTAAAGCGTCACAAAGCTCTATCTTGGTGTATGTCTCTTTTCATTCATTCTCTGGGGCCACTCAAGCTTTTACAATCTGGAAACCCACGTGCTTAAATTCTGAGAAAATTTCTTGAATAATGTATTTGATAATCTCCCTCTACCTTTCTTTTTTTCTTTGTTTTGGAATTCTAAAACAGATCTCTATTTTTTTTTTTTTTCCTCTGCCCAGGCTGGAGTACGGTGGTGCAATCATAGCTTACTGCAGCCTCGACCTCCTGGACTCAAGGGATACTTGCATGACCCTTGAGTGCTAAGTGTAGTTACTATCTAAGCAATCTCTGCAAGTTGACTGGTCTTCATGAGATGAACGTTCCATGCAGTAGAAGGATGGAAATGGACCCTCTTTTCTTAACCTTTTCACCTAATCTATCAATTCAAGCTTCTGCTAATACAACAAGCAGTTGGAGATGGCGGGAGACCCTAGACAGTGTTTCTCTTTATAATACCCATACTGCTTAAGTCTCTTAAACTTTCCAAAGATAGTACTTACTCAAAGCCAGTTTTCACCTTAGATCTGGAAGTGTTTATAAAAATGGTTTCCTTCACATTTATAGATGAATATACAAAGGCCAAAATTGTGAACTGGCTTGCCCAAGGTCACACAGGCAATATGAGGAACAAGACCTTAATTCCAGCCACAAATGGAAAAGAAGCAGTTTTATCTATTTTTAAGAACAGTTTGGCCAATTATAGACTGTTTGGAATCTTTATAAGTGCATAGGTCCTTCTGTTTCTGTCTATGGCTAGGGAAACGGAGAGCTGTTTATTTTTAGTTTGGAAAAGTGACGATGTAGGCTGGGCACAGTGTCTCATGCCTGTAATTCCAGCACTTTGGGAGGCCAAGGTGCCAAGGTGGGAGGATTACTGGAGCCCAGGAGTTGGAGACCAGCCTGGGCAACATAGCGAGACTCTGTCTCTACTAAAAATAATAAAAATAAATGAGCGTGATGTGGTGACACATGCCTGTGGTCCCAGCTACTTGGGAGGTTGAAGCAAGAAGATCACTTGAGCCCAGGAGTTCGAGGTTGCAGTGAGCTATGATCTTGCCTCTGCACTTCAACCTGGGTGACAGAGCAAGACCTTGTCTCAAAAAAGTAAAAATAAAAATAAGAAAAGTGAAGATGTGAATAGGATATAAAATCATACATAAAAGGCCAGGTGCAGTGGCTCATGCCTGTAATCTCAGCACTTGGGAGGCTGAGATCGGATGATTGCGTGAGCCTGGGAGTTTGAGACCAGCCTCGGCAACAGAGCAAGGCCTCATTTCAATTTTTTTTTAAAAATGAAAAAATAAAAAAAATTGAAATTAGGTAACAAAGAAAAAATATATAGAAAATAATTAGAAGTAAATGAGAGAGAGAGGGAGAGAGAGAGAGAGAGAGAGAGAGAGAAGGATTTTCTAGCTCACTTTCAGCTTACATCCTTATAAGCAAGGCATATTTCCCTGGGAGCCAGGTTCAGAGGACAGCAGTTGTACTTAGTATCACGAGTAGCGGTTGCTGAAATTTAAGATCCTTAGTTGGAAAACTCTGATTTTCAGATGAAAACCATCGCTGCCTTCCTCCTGTTTCAGCTAGGTGCCTTAGCGTGCCCGCTGATGTTGAGGAGGGGACAAAAGCCCTCCCTGGTCACCTTCTTAGGCAGCAGATGCACCTGCAAGATGGTAGCATTCCTCTTAGGGTTTATGGTCCTCCTTCCTCCTACTTGGGGGCCAGTGAGCAGGCTAAAGAACGAAAATGAGCAGAACAGTCAGACCCACGTTGATCTGGGGTCTGAAGCAATCTGCAGCCTCAGAGCTATGGCAAAATGCACAAGGTCTGACTGAAGTACTTAGTGCAGTTAGTTGACCAAACCACCAATGTGGTTGGGAAAAGAAGCTGAGTTGGATGGACTTGCTCGATTCATAAAACTGGTTCGAGTCTGTGGGGGCGCAGCCCTCACCTCGCTGTTTCTGGCATCTCTAACTGCACTTATCAGCAGGGATGACTTTGATTTGTATAATATAAGAAAAAATCAGCTCAATAAAAACACACTTGGTTCTGTGTTTTTACATGAGCAGCTAACAAATTAGCACAAGGGAAGCTTTCGCAAATGAGAGATTAAATTTCCTTGTTTATGTTGGAAATCTCCCCTCCGTCTATGTCAGCAAATGTGCTATAACATTCTTTCCGTGCTGGGCAGCTTTCAGTTCGTTTGTTATTTTTACTTCTTTTGTTCTTGCTATTAGGCTTCAGAGTGACCATCTCTGTGGGGTAGATAGAAACTCTTGTCTGGGCTTAGGGAAGGCTTCCTGGGAGGTGGGGGGTGGGAGTGGAATGGCGAGAGGATTGGCAGACAACCGACAGGATGCTCAGTGCCAGGAGTGGCGTTGGAGTGGAGTTTATTTTTTCTAAGCATAAGTATGCCCCAAACATTGCATGGGATGTACTTATACTAAAAAAAAGTACCCTTGTTTATCTGACATTCAAATGGGACTGAGGGCCTGTGTTTTTATTTGTGAAATTCAGGGAGCCACAGAGCCCCTTTGGTGAGGGGAGGAAGGGCCTGTGGGGCTGAGACATTCCCAGGGCTGTAGGGAGGGAGCTGCTCTTCCCATTGTCCTTTTCTTTCCCTAGACAGAAAGAAGACTAGGTTTTGTTTTTTTTTTTAATTTAAATTATTTTATATATATATATTTTTTGTGGGGACAGGGTCTTGCTGTTGCTCAGGCTGCTCCCAAACTCTTAGCTTCAAGAAATCCTCTCACCTTGGCCTCCCAAAGTTTTAGGATGACAGGCATGAACCACTGCACCTGGCCTTAGACTAGGTTTTAACTTAAAGCCTGCCACTTACTTGTTTTAGGGACCAGGTGAGGACAGTGGGTCATTGCCTTGGGCACAAACCCAGTAACAAAGATAAATAATATTTGAATGCAACATAAGACAAATTGGAAAATGAACACTTCTGTCTTTATTTAAAAATGTCATAATTTGTTCATCATTAATCTTTGGTGTGGTGGCATGCACCTGTAATCCTAGTTATTTGTAAGTCTGAGGCAGGAAGAGTGCTTGAGCCCAAGAGTGCAAGGTTGTAGTGAGCTATGATTGTGCCACTGCACTCCAGACTGGGTGACAGAGTAAGACCCCAACTAAAAAAAAAAATGCTCCAATGTTTTATTAGTCGATTGTTGTATGTGGACGAGGTAAACATTTTTTAGCAATACAAATACTTGGAATCTTTAGTGTGATAGTTTTGTTTGTATTTGTGTTCTGTGATATTTAGAAATCCTGGATAGCTATGGTTTATGCATTCAACTCATGGTTGGTACATGTAAACCCAGTGTTTTAGACTTGCCGCATGGAATAAATGGAGCCAAATGTCAGTCAGTTATATCACCCATTTGGCTGAGAAAGACATGCGCTGTTCATATAATAATCAGTGTACACAACACACATGCATGTGCATGCGTGCGCATGCGCACACACACACACACATACATACTCTCTCTCTCTCTGCCTCCAATACATAAAGATTTAAAAGCAGAGATTAGGCTACTCTGGGCACTTATCCTAAAAAGTATAACCACCCTATGGGGTAGTCCTGCTCTGTGAGGACTAAAAGTAACTTTATTTTTATAAAAATAAAAAAGCAACCAATACACATAAATACAAAATAAAAGTAGAGATTAGAAGAATAAAAATACGGGAGGGGAGCTTAAGAAAGTGGGTGAGGGATGCTTAAAAAATACAGAAGAAAGAAAACTTGGGACAGCACTGGCATTAGTTGAATGAATGAATGCAATGAATGAATGCAATGAATGAATGAGGGAGGGAGGGAGGAAACAAAGACAGCCCTGGGCTCCATGAAGCACATGGCAAGGAATAAGATGTGGGGGTAGATCCCAGTGGAGCCAGGCAGTGATCGCTCAATAGCCTCTCCTCTGTTGGGTGGTGGCTGAAGCGCTCCCAACCCCTAGCCCAGTGCTCCGGTAGTGATGAAAAACTCGCATTCTAGTTACTGCCTTTATTTTTGCATCATTTAATACCTCATGGTATTCTGAAGAAAAGTGACCAACCGCCCCATTTAGAAATTAGAGCTATCTCAAAAATAAATCCGATGTACAGTATTTTAGCAGATGATGTGTGTTGAATTTAGAAGTTTGTAAATGAACAAGAGTAGGAGTCTCTTAATGAACAATTTCACCTACATGAGTTTATCCTGAGAAAATCTTGAATTTGAGCAAAGAGTAACTGACGTTGATGTTTTCTGTAGAGCTGTTTCCAGCCTCAAAGACTGCAACTACCTAAACACAATAATTGAATTGTTAACTAAATTATGAAACAATTATACAATGAAATTGTGTATAGTCATTAAACACTCACATTGTAAAACAATATTTAACAATGTGGGGAAATGTCCATTTCATAGATTGTTAGATGAAGATATTACATAAGAATGAATGAAGTATGGCCGGGCGCGGTGGCTCACGCCTGTAATCCCAGCACTTTGGGAGGCCAAGGCGGGCGGATCACAAGGTCAGGAGATCGAGACCACGGTGAAACCCCGTCTCTACTAAAAATACAAAAAATTAGCTGGGCGCGGTGGCGGGCGCCTGTAGTCCCAGCTACTCGGGAGGCTGAGGCAGGAGAATGGCGTAAACCCAGGAGGCGGAGCTTGCAGTGAGCCGAGATCGCGCCACTGCACTCCAGCCTGGGCAACAGAGCCAGACTCCGTCTCAAAACAAAACAAAACAAAACAACAACAAAAAAGAATGAATTAAGTATGATCATTAAAAAACATGATCATGTATCTATGCATATCATCTATCTAATTGTATATAATCTTTATATACATCTAGTCTATATAGAATTGTGTGAAAAGCGATATAAAGGAAAGAAAAACCTAGGTTCTACGAAAAAATGTTGAGAGCAGCAGCTTCATTGGATGGTGGGATTTTAGATGATTTCATTTTCCTTCTTCACAGTTTTCACTGTTTTTGTTTTTTGTAATGAACTTGTTACTTTCACAGTTATAGATAAATTAAAAGCATTCACTTTTAAAGGAAAAAATCCAGATTATAAAATAATTATGTAGAAAATGGTCTTACCACATGTGTAGCTATGTGTGTCTGTCATGCCTAAAAAAATGGATCATAAATAAATGTAACAAAATGTATACAGTTTCCACAGGTGATAAAATTGCAGGTGATAAATACTTTTTTTTGTATTTTACAATTGTTTTGGCCAAAAACATATAATACTTGGGAAAGCAGGAAGAAAATGCAATAAAAAGAATTGGCCAGGTGCAGTGACTCATGCTATAATCCCAGTACTTTGGGAGACCAAAGTGGGCAGATCACCTGAGGTCAGGAGTTCGAGACCAGCCTGGCCAACACGGTGAAACTCCGTCTCTACTAAAAATACAAAAATTAACCAGGTATGGTAGTGGGCACCTATAATCCCAGCTACTCAGGAAGTTGAGGCAGGACAATCGCTTGAACCTGGGAGGCAGAGGTTGCAGTGAGCCGAGATTGCGCCATTGCACTCTAGCCTAGGTGACAGGAGTGAAACTCTGTCTCAAAAAAAAAAAAAAAAAAAAAAAGAGAAAGTACAATAAAAGGAATCTATGAATAACCTCTGGATAAAGGAAGGTATTTAAATTACATGTAATAATATTCTTTCTCTCAGTATCTTTTTGTGAAAGACGCTAAAGATGCATTTTCTTTCTTTTTTGAATAGGGTCTCACTCTGTCGCCCAAGCTGGAGTGCAGCGGTGTGATCACAACTCCCAACAGTCTCAACCTCCTGGGCTCAAATGACGTTCCCGCCTCAGTCTCTCAAGTATCTGGGACTACAGTTGTATGCCACTACGCTCAGTTATTTTTTTTGCATTTTTTGTAGAGAAGGAATTTCTGCATGTTGCCCAGGCTGGTCTTGAGCTCTTGGGCTCAAGTGATCCACCCACCTGGGCCTCCCAAAGTGCTAGGATTACAGGCATGAGCCACTGTTCCCTGCCTCAAGATGCAATTTCAAACGAAAGTTACTTATAAGAGATAATGCAAACTCTTGGAGCTATTGTTACGCATGGATCCCTGCAGACACTTCTGCTTACTGCCTTTCTGCCAGATGTTTCTCCATCTCATAGATAGTGGCGAGATAAATTTTCTGAAACACACAGATACAATCATGCCACATCCCTGTTCAAAAACCTATCAATTCCTGTTACAATCAGAATAAACTCCAGCCTTTTTTTCCCATCGTGAAGTTCCTTCACTGTCTCGTGGCAATCTGTTTTCCTGTCTATCCTTCCAGACTCCACAATATGCATGGATTCATCAACCCATATTTAATGAATTCTTGTTACGTGTGGGACACCATGCGAGGTGCTGACATACATAGTTTGTTCTCGTCCAACTAGACAACTCAGCTTTCTCATCTGTGATTTGTGGTTAGTCATCTCTGTGTTTTCTCTTAGGCTGTTTTCTTTTTATGAATGTTCTTTCTTCCACTTCTGCTTTTCAAATTCCACCCTTTCTGTAAGTCCCAGCCCAGGTGCCACCTACTAGTTCCAGGTGGTGATGGCTATATTTTTCTGAAGAATTCCTTCTTTGTACATTTCTTACAGCTCTCCTCCACACACTGTATTTTACTCCAGCAGGCAGAGATTTTGAGTCACACAGGGACTAACCGGCTTGGGCCAGGGCAGGGCTGGGGGATGGCTGGGTGGAGATAAGGAGCTCCCCAGAGAGGAGCGAATATCAGAATCGTGGTGGGCAGGACTTATAGTGGTTTAAAACAGACTATTAAAAATAACCATTACCAGGCCGGGCATGAAGGCTCAGGCCTGTAATCCCAGCACTTTAGGAGGCCAAGGTGGGCAGATTGCCTGAGGTCAGGAGTTCAAGACCAGCCTGGCCAACATGGTGAAACCCCGTCTCTACTAAAAATACAAAAATTAGCCGGTCTTGGTGGCGGGTGCCTATAATCCCAGCTACTCGGGAGGCTGAGGCAGGAGAATTGCTTGAACCCTGGAGTGGAGGTTGCAGTGAGCTGAGATTATGCCACTGCACTCCAGCCTGGGCGACAGAGCAAGACTCTGTCTCAGAAAAAAAAAAAAAAAAAGAAATAACAATAAAAGAGAAAAATTACCTCCTGCTTATTTTTTAGGTTAGTATGACATTTATTTGGACCTTTTAAGTGACAGTATCAAAAGGGGCATGGATTAAAAATGGTGAGCCACACTGCTTGATGGGATTGTGTGAGAGTCTCTATAGCTGCTGATTGAATGAATGAATTAAAAAAGAATACCTGAAAATTACTTTCTCCACCAGTTGCAGTGGCTCACGCCTGTAATCCCACCACTTTGGGAAGCTGAGGCCAGCAGATAACAAGGTCAAGAGTTCGAGGCCAGCCTGGCCAACATGGTGAAACCCTGTCTCTACTAAAAATCCAAAAACTAGCTGGGCATTGTGGCTCACGCCTGTAATCCCAGCTACTTGGAAGGCTGAGGTGGAGAATTGCTTGAACCGGGAGGCAGAGGTTGCAGTGAGCCAAGATCACACCACTGCATTCCAGCCTGGGTGACAGAGTGAGACTCTGTCTCAAACACAAACAACAATAACAACAACAAATCCCCCCCTCCCCCATTTTCCAGAGTTAACATGAGGCCTCCCTCTTGCTGTTGGACATTCTATGGGTTTTCACAAATGCATAATGACATGCATGCATCCACCATTGTAGCTTCATACAGAATGGTTTCATTGGTCTAAAAATCCTTTGTGCGTAGACTATTCATCCCTCACTCTCCCCAAACCCCTGGCAACCACTGATTTTTTTTTTTTTTTTTTTTTTTTTTTTTCCGAGACAGGGTCTCACTCTGTCGCCCAGGCTGGAATGCAATGGTGTGACCATAGCTCACTGTAGTCTTGAACTCCTGGGCTCGAGCAATCCTCCTGCCTCCTCCTGTACCTCTTTTGATTTTCAGTAGAGACGGGGTCTTGCTATGTTGTGCAGGCTGTTTTCAAACTTCTGCACTCTAGCGGTCCTCCTGCCTCGGCCTCCCAAAGTGCTGGGATTACAGGCGTGAGCCACTGTGCCTGACCTACCACTAATCTTTTCACTATCTCTATAGCTTTGGTTTTTCCAGAATATCATATAATTGGAATCATATAATATGTAGCCTTTTAAAGACTGGCGTCCTTCACTAAGTAATATGTATTTAAGTTTCCTCCACAACTTTTGGGGTTTGATAGCTCGTTTCTTTTTCAAGCTGAATAACATTCCTTTGTTTGGATGTACTAGAGTATATTTATCCACTCACCTACTGGAGGACATCTTGGCTGCTTACAGATTTTGTCAATCATGAATAAACCTGCTGTAAACATCCATCTGCAGGTCTCTGGGTAGACGCCCGTCTTCATCTCCTTTGGACAATTACCGAGGAGCACAATTGCTGGGTCATACGGGAAGAGTAGGTTTAGCTTTGTAAGAGATCGCCAAACTGTCTCCCAAAGGGGCTGCACCATGTTGCATTCCATGGATGGAGAGATCCTGTTGCTTCACATCTCCTCCTGCATTTCGAGTTTTCAGTGTTCTGGATTTTGGCCATTCTTGTAGGTATAATAGGTATGGAGTGGGAACTCACTGTTGTTTAATTTATGTATGCCTGATGTCGTATGATGAGAAATATCTTTTCATATGCTTATTTGACATCTGTAGCTCTTCTTCAGTGACATGTCTATGCAGATTTTTTGCCCATTGAAAAATTGGACTTTTTGTTTTCTTATTAAAAAAGTATTTTTGACCACAGTTTGCCCGTGTGTAACGGGAAGTGAGTTCCAACCAATGCTCCAGCGATCTAAGGATGACACTGTCCGACAGCAACTCAGGTAGAGGTGACACTATCCAACGCCAGCTCAGCAATCTAAAAGTGACACTGTCCAACACCAACTCAGGGTAGAGGTCACATTGTCCAACAGCGACCCAGGTAGAAGTGACACTGTCCAACACCAACTCAGGCAGAGGTGACACTGTCCAACACTGACCCAAGTACAGGTGATACTGTCCAACACCAATGCAGAGAGAGGTGATACTGTCCAGTGCTGAACCAGTAGAGGTGACGCTGTCCATCGCATTACTGAGCCAGGTAGAAGTGACACTGACACTGACCCCGTAGAGGTGATACTGTCTGTGACTGATTTGCTGAAAATGACAACTTCTTCCAAAGCAGCATTTTGAGAAGTTAATAATAATGATAATTTTTGATTTCCACCACAACTTAGCTCTTTTTCACTCCCTGTCCTTGGTGAGACCGTGTAGCTGGGTGGAAACCCAAAGGCTGAATGCACCTTCCTCAGAGGTGGGCGTTGAGTGATGTCCACATTGAATGACTGTGGTCCTAGACTCTCTCTCTCACTGCTCCATTTGCCAGGGCTCCCCTCTACCCTTCTGTCTACCTCACTGGGAAGTCCTTGTAGACACTCTCTTCCCAATACCAAAATAGGGACCTTCTTCGGAACTTTCCATCCTGTTCTTCTGCTGTCAAAGTGCCTCTCACAGGGTCTTCATGACTGTTATCCTTCCCGTGAGACCCAGGTTCAGTAGCCACCAAAGGCAGGTTAGATTCTGGGACTCTGTCTTGTTTACTTTTGTATCCTCAATGTCCAGTAGACATGAAATCAATCTAAATTAAATCTAAATTAAAAGAATATCTGCAACAGATATTTGTGGCACATCTGTGTGCTTGGAATTGTGCTATTGGCTTTGCTTCACAAAAAGACTCCGAAGATTCCTACCCACTAGGATTTTACATTCTTACAGGAAGTAATGGCTATTTGAACAGATGAGTGTGAATTAAAATTGCAGAGGGAGAAGATGGATCCTTATGTTAATTTATTCACAATATTACCATGAATTTGCAAGATTGAAATGTACCCACATCTCTATATCTTTTTGTGGCTTGAGAGCTCATTTCCTTGTAGCACAGACATATGTTATATATCTGTCTAATACCTATATCTATCTGTTTATCATATCTATCTATCATCTATCTGTCTATCTAGCTATCTATCCATCTATCTTCTATAACTGTCTGTCTATCATGTCTGTCTGTTTCATGTTTTGTACTTTCCCACACCATGATCTCTGCCTCGAGGTGGACAGGTAGAAAGAAGTCAGAAGGTGCCCTCTCAGCTCCCTTTCCAGCTGGGATTTTAGCAGCTGGATATGGCCACGTGTGAGGCTTGGATTTAGACGTGAGTCTCAGAGGCTGGAGATGGGCACAGATTCTGTTTTGCTGGGGAGGGTGGTGGAGGCACTGAGCCTCTCTGGAAAGTGCTGTGGCAGACCCAGTGTTCTGGGACTGTACCTGCAAGCAGTTTGCAGAGGGAGGGCAATTTGCAGACTGCTTTTGGCTGGATAGTTTTCAAGCCTAATTCTTTGGCTCTCTAGGACCTTCTGTGAGTTTCCTAATAGTCTTTAATAAATTTTCTGCTTAGGCTAGTTAGAGTGTGTGCAACACAGAGCCCTGGTGAATGCAGACCTCTCTCCTGCGTGTACCCTCAGCCCCATTCTTTCCCCCAATTCCATGCTGTATTTAGTCAGGAATGACCGGGCAGAGATGAATACTGTGAATTCTGCCAGCTGTGAATACTGCCAGGGCTGTCTCTCTAGTGGGAATTAGAGGTCTCCCAGCCTTGGAAGGCAGCAACTCCCATCAGAAGGGCAACTTATTGAGTTTGGGATGAAATCCAACTTTTCATTTAGGTAATTATGCCAGAATTCAGGTCAACCTCTAGGCTGGGTTGACTCATATTCCGTGATATATAGGAAGTAAAACACTGTTTGAGCTGCCACTGTAGCATTTCCCGTGGAGCTTTCAAATGTCTTTTAATTATTTGTACATTTCTATTGAACTGCGAATGATTCTGCTCTTCTGAGTACCACGCTTTGCCTGCTTGAAAAATAAATACACCAAACAACTACAGATGAAGGACTGTAGTTAAAGGATGGAATGTTGTCATGAACACTTTGAGAATGGTGACAGTTGGTATTTTCCCAAAGTAAACTCAAAGGTTCAAACTATTAAAAAGGCTGAGGTGGCCAAACTTGTCTACTGTACTCCAAGATCATCTAACAAGATCATGACTAAATCCTGGCCAGGAAAACATTGACTTTAGTAATTTTGTTGGTTCTGGGTTTTCAATGTTGAAATCTTCCTTGCCCTGTTCATTCTCTTTTCCCAATGCCTCTAGAACTATCTGAGATATGGGTCGGGTGTGGTGAACACAATTCTTTTGTTAGCCTTTGTCAGAAACATGAGGGGAAGAAAATGTACATACAATCAACATAAAGTCAGGCAGTGGCACCTGGGAGCCAAAATCCCCTCTATCATCAAATTCTCCCTTTTTGTTGGTGACCTTGCTCATGGGGAACGAAGCTGCGGGAAACTTCTTGGTTTAGCTCTTCTACTTTGGTTTCTTTCGCAGGCAATTAAACTTACGGGTCTCAGTTTCCTGAGAGTTCACCTCTGCTGTTCTTACTTTCATTATTTCCAAATCTGAAAGTCAGTCATCCTATCTCTGGTAAACCCTCAGTTACATCTAGGAATCCCTAGGTTGTTTTGAAAGCTCGAACACACACTTTATAACCTAATAGCCGGGAGAAAGGGGAAACATCACAGTCAATATTTTACCTTTTCCATGACACCATCTTGTACTCCCTTGTCTTCTTTCCACCAATCCTTCTGCCCCCATCAATCAAGGGTACTTCCTGTGTCATCCAGATGGCACTTCCTGTGCCATACATAAGCTCTTGCCAGGCATAAGTTTTGGCTGAATTGTCAGCTTGTTGATTATAGCATAGTTAAATTATAGCTGTATGACATTAGTCATAAATGGCTCCAGGGCCAGACAGTGGGCTTGTGTAACCTTTGAGGGTGCACTTTACAAGTAGGTTTTGAGGAATAAATACAAAGTAGAGTAGGTTTTGAAGAGTAAATATCGGATACCTCAGCTTTAAGAAGTACCCTAGACATGCTTCTGGCCCACGGTGAGGGCAGCTCTCTGGATGACTCAGAAACCTTTACCTTGTAAAGGGCCACGGTGAGGCATAGATGTTTGATATAAAATATAAAACTTTGGTGTATTAGTCCATTCTCACATTGCTATAAAGAAATACCTGAGACTACGTAATTTATAAAGAAAAAGGTTTTATTGGCTCCTGGCTCCACGGGCTGTACAGGAAGCATGATGGCTTCTGCCTCAGGAAAATTCCAATCATGGTGGAAGGTGAAGGGAGAGAAGGCACTTCCCATGGCCAGAACAGCAAGAGAGAGAGGGATGAGGTGCCACACACTTCTAAACAACCAGATCCCATGAGAATTCACTATCACGAGAACAGCACCAGTGAGATGGGGCTAAACCATTCCTGACAAATCCTACCCCATGATCCAATTACCTCCCACCAGGCTCCATCTCCAACACCTCCAACACTGGGGATCACAATTTGAGATGAAATTTGGGTGGGGACACAGATTCAAACCATTAGATTTGGTAACTTCTTCTGTGAGAACAGCCACTCTATAATCTTATCACTGGACATCTGTGACTTCAGACCAATCAAACCATAAGCACATCCAACCAATCAGAACCCAGGAGATCCCTGATGCCCACCACGGGGTCACTCAGAAGGTTGTTTATGCAACCATCAGAGTACAGTAAGCAGATTGTAGAGCACTGATGTGGCCCTGTGTCAACAACGCATCTTAGTGCTTATCAGCACTTTCAAGCATCTCCGGCTTTCTTCTGCTGTGTTATTAGTAGTCCATCTTGTCCCCACCTTGTTAGTGTTCCATTGCCTTGATTTTTTCCTACCATGTAAACTTCAGGACAATGTGTCTAAGCCAAAGGGGCTATCCACATGGTAAAAGCGATTGATCACTAATTAATCGTAATAAAAATATTGTGCCTATTTAAAAAAATGTAAGTGGAATTTATTTAAGAATTTGAGTGCTGCAGTGTTTCCAGTTTCAAGATGGCCGCCTGAACTGTTTAGTGAAACTTCTTCCACCTTTCTCCATCCCTCTAGGTGTTTTTTTTTTTTTTTTTTTCTGAACCTGGATGTGACGTATTAAAGGACCCGACGGAAATAGAATCGAAGGCATTCTAAAATGGCTGACCTTACACTGAAGGATGCGCACAGCGTCGGCTGCACCAGGCCTCAATATCTGGTGGAGAAGATCATTCGAATGTGAATCTATGAGTTCAAGTACTGGACAGAGGAGTGCTTTGGACTTATGGCTGAACTTGTAGTCAATAAAGTCATGGAGTTAATGTGTGTGGGTGGCGTCTATAGTGGCAACATAAAACCAACACCTTTCTGTGTTTAATCTTGAAGATGCTTCAAGTTCAATCCGAGAAAGGTATCATTGTAGAGTTTATCAAAAATGAAGATTTCAAGTATGTTCGCGTGTTGGGGGCACTTTACATGAGGCTGACGGGCACTGCAATTGATTGCTACAAGTACTTGGAGCTTTTGTACAATGACTATCGAAAAGTCAAGAGCCAGAACCAAAATGGGGGTTTGAAATGATGCATGTAGGTGAGTTTATGGATGAACTAGTGCTCAGTGAGAGAGTCCGTGGTATCATTCTGCCCTGGCTACAGAAACGCTAGGTATTAGAGGAAGCTGAGCAACTGGAGCCTCGAGTTAGTGCTCTGGAAGAGGACATGGATAGCGTGGAGTCCAGTGAAGAGGAAGAAGAGGAGGATGAGAAGTCGGAAAGAGTGCCATCACCTGATCACCGCCGGAGAAGCTATGGAGACTTGGACAGCCCCGTCACTCTCCCACACTGTGCTACAGAAGGAGCAGAAGTCTGTCTCCCAGAAGGCGGAATCGATCTCCCAAAAGGAGAAGCCTCTTCCCCCGCCAAGAAAGGCATCGGAGCAAGAGTCCCAGACGTCACCACAGCAGATTCTGAGATAGGCGGCACAGATCCCGTTCCAAGTCCCCAGGTTCTCACCACAGTCACAGGTACAGGAGCCACTCAAAGTCTCCCGAAAAGTCTAAGAAGAGTCACAAGAAGAGCTGGAGAGGGAATGAGTAATGGACTCAGTTTGGTTTTAGTCCACATAGGCTCCTGTGGGTATGAGGATGTCTATGTGGAAGGATTAAGATCTCCCCAGGCAGCTATATTTTAGTTTTTTCTTATCACGTTTCTCAACCTTTATTTTCAATGAAGGAGGTGCTGAGTTTTGTATCTCTTTTTAATCATAATCAACAACAGTTTCTGACCCAACTAATTTTGACCGTATTCAAACTTATGAGGGTAGAAAGGATCTGAAGGTTGGGGATATGAATGACAAGGATAGGATGTGGCCACCTGATGACCCTTTCCCTTTTTATTAAACCAGACACACCTGTAAAAGAAAAAAAAAGAATTTGAAAAGGGCAAAAACCTAATTAGGTTATGCACAAAGGGTAAAGACAGGCGTCGTGAAGAATGCAGTTTCTCTCCTGTAGGCTTTTGCCTGGGGCCTTGCCGCCTCTTGATCTGCTTGTGTGGTGTTTTCTTTTCTCCTTAATCTCCAAAGGATGCATCTTCATGCTCTGGACAGGACAGGAAAGGGGCCAGCAGTAGGGTGAATGTTGGAGAAAGCCAGAAAGGGGAAGGGGAGTTCTTTCAAGTCAACACAGGATGGGCTTACACACAATGGAAATGAAGCTCCCCACTGCCACTAACAAGATTATTTCTCACCGTGTTTAACCACCAAAGGGGTCTATGCAAAAGCTGGTATTGATGCAGTTCTGAGTGGGTTCTGCTTTCATTGACATGACTTCCATGCTTTTCCAAATACTACATCTTTCTTTTTCTTCCTGGATCCAGGGTTAGCCATCAGGATGCGAGTGTGTGGGCAACCTTAATATTTCTCAAAGTGACAAGTCTTTCTTTTCCTTCCTTCCTTCCTTCCTTCCTTCCTTCCTTCCTTCCTTCCTTCCTTCCTTCCTTCCTTCCTTCCTTCCTTCCTTTCTTTCTTTCTTTCTTTCTTTCTTTCTTTCTTTCTTTCTTTCTTTCTTTCTTTCTTTCTTTCTTTCTTTCTTTCTTTCTTTCTTTCTTTCTTCTTCCTTCCTTCCTTCCTTCCTTCCTTCCTTCCTTCCTTCCTTCCTTCCTTCCTTCCTTCCTTTCTTTCTTTCTTTCTTTCTTTCTTTCTTTCTTTCTTTCTTTCTTTCTTTCTTTCTTTCTTTCTTTCTTTCTTTCTTTCTTTCTTTCTCTCTCTCTCTCTTTCTTTCTTTCTTTCTTTCCTCTCTCTCTTCTTCTTCTCTTATCTTTCTCTCTTTTTTTTCTCTTTCTCTTTTTTTTGAGAGATGGAGTCTTGCTCTGTTGCTAGGTTAGAGTGCAGTGGCGCAATGTCAGTTCACTGCAATCTCTGCCTCCCAGGTTCTGCCTCAGTTTCCCAAGTAGCTGGGACTACAGGTGGATGCCACCATGCCCAGTTAATTTTTGTATTTTTAGTAGAGACGGGGTTTCACCATGTTGGCCAGATGGTCTCGATCTCTTGACCTTGTGATCTGCCTGCCACGGCCTCCCAAAGAGCTGGGATTACAAGCATAAACCACCATGCCCGGTCTCTGTTTCTGACGTAGAAGCAGTGGAGTTGCTGGTGAGGAGAACACAAAGGTAGATCAAAAACATTGACACTTGCCTATTGGTTTTTCAATATTACCCACCTTTTCTTTTTTGAAAAATAATGGACTTAGATGTTTTCTTGGGGGTCTCTATATGAGTTTTTCTCTTTACAGATTCACCAATGAGAGCTTATGAACACACTCAAGTGTGTCCAGTTTTCTCCTACCATGTTATTAACAGTCCATCTCTTCCTCACCTCTGTTACTGTTTCATTGCCTTGATTTTTTTGGTCCAACTTAAACTCCAGGACAAGCCAAAGGGGTTATCCAAAGGTCTCTGTTTTACTACCTTTTTTGTTTCTTTGTTTTTTAAAGGATTATCCTCGCAATCAACCAACAAACCAATTGCCTGAACCAATGGGAGGTAAGTGCCAAGTGGCACAAAGAGAGCAGAATATTCCAAAGGCTCCCGTGTACCTGCAAATCTGGTGGCCGGATATGATAAGTAAGTGCTTCTTTGTTTGTTAGCCTTCCAGAGAGAGCTGTCCCCACAGCAGTCATTGGGAGTGTACTTGAGAGGATTTTAAGTAAATACCACCATGAGGCCAATGTGTGCGAACTGTCAATTTGTATTTCTATGATGTGTGATTGTGCTGAAGCAGGCATCATGAATCATTCAGGATTACCCTTATGGAGAGCCTCTAATTCTGCCTGGAGGATTAGGGAAACAGGGTTCAAATGCCATTCATCAGCCCTGTCTTTCAGGAAGCACTAGTAAAGTCATCCTGTGCCTGACCTACAGTTGAAGCACTCAATTTCCAAGTCTCAGAGAAAGGTCACCTAAAGGTAATGGAATATTTTTGTCAAGGTAGTGCAGTCCTGCTCCCTCAGCTGGCTTGAGAAAATACTCTCTGGGACAGAAGATGGGGAGGAGGGGAGACTCTTAGGGAGAAGAGAGACAATGGTTCATTGCTCTGGGCATTTCTGAAAAAGGTCTTCCTGAATCATAGGTATTAATGCTGCTTTTAAGGGTATTCCTACTGAAATGCAATGTTAAAATCTTCTCAAAGGAGAGTACATTCACCATCAAGTGGATGCTAAACAGACGAATAGGAGACGTTTTTTCAACAAGTAGTTTGCAATTCCCTTCCTTTTGTGTCTTCTCGGCTCAGGCCTTTGGACAGTATCTGTATCTTTTTGGTGCTTGGCAACCTTAATTATTCTGTTAATCACTCTGGGTGTTTGTTTGATTTGATTTATATTTAAATACTGAAGCAACTTTTACAGAACAGTGGACATTATGGAATCATTAAGAATGAGAATAAGAAGTTCAATGTGAAGAATGTATATACCCAAAGGAATATAAATCATTCTATTATAAAGACACATGCACAGATGTGTTCATTGCAGCATGATTCACAATAGCAAACTAAATGCCAATCAGTGATAGACTGGATAAAAAAATGTGGTACATATATACCATGGAATACTATGCAGCCATAAAAAAGAATGAGATTATGTCCTCTGCAGAAACATGGATGAAACTGGTGGCCATTATTCTTAGCAAACTAATGCAGAAACAGAAAACCCAATATTGCATGTTTTCCCTTATAAGTGGGAGCTAAATGGTGAGAACACACGGACACATAGAGGGGCCTAAATGATGAGAGGAGCTAAATGATGAGAACACATGGACACACACTAGGGCCTGTTGGAGAGTAGAAGGTGGGAGGAAGGAGAGGATCAGGAAAAATAACTAATGGGTACTAGGCTTAATACCTGTGTGATGAAATACTCTGTACAACAAACCTCCATGACAAAAGTTTACCTAACAAACCTGTACTTGTACCCCTGAACTTAAACTAAAACTTAAAAAAATGAATGAAATAAGGTCAGGAGATCAAGACCATCCTGGCTAACACGGTGAAACTCCGTCTCTACTAAAAAATAAAAAACTAGCCAGGCGAGGTGGTGAGCGCCTGTAGTCCCAGCTACTGGGGAGGCTGAGGCAGGAGAATGGCGTGAACCTGGGAGGCGGAGCTTGCAGTGAGCTGAGATTCGGCCACTGCACTCCAGCCTGGGCGACAGAGCGAGACTCCGTCTCAAAAAAAAAAAAAAGAAATAGCGTAGGTTTGGGATTTTAATATTTGCTGTTGTCTTCAGTGACTTGCACCAACTATTTTGTAATTGTTGTGAAGATATTTTCATCATGGCAGACAGCTTTTGGCACAGTGGATCACTCCTGGACATGCTTTTACTCTTGGCCTCTGGCATGGCGTCCTGCTCTGGCTCTCCTCCTATCCCATCTCCCTGGCTTCTTCATGTTGGAATGCCCTAAGCCTCTTCTCTTGGGCCCCTTCTGGTCTCTCTCTCTCTGTCTCTTTTTTTTTTTTGAGGTGGAGTCTTGCTTTGTCACCCAGGCTAGGGTGCAACTGTGTGATCTCGGCTCACTGAAACCTCCACTTCCCGAGTTCAAGTGATTCTCATGCCTCAGCCTCCCGAGTAGCTGGGATTACAGGCACCCACCACCATACCTAGCTAATTTTTGTATTTTTAGTAGAGACAGGGTTTCACCATCTTGGCCAGGGTCTCAAACTCCTGACCTTAAGTGATCCGTCCACCTCAGCCTCCCAAAGTGCTGGGATTATAGGTGTGAGCCACTGCACTCAGCCCCTTATGTTCTCTATCCATACTTGTGCATTAGTGATTCATCTTGCCATATGCACTTAAGCATCATCTAGACACTGGTGACTCCAAAATTTACGATTCCAGACTGGACCTTTCTTTTGAACTCTAAACTCATATTTTGACCTGCTTCCTCAATATTCCCACTTGGGTTTTCAAATTTAACCTGTCTAAAACTGACAGCCAAATGATCACCTCTCCAAACCTACTCCCACTACAGCTTTCCCCGTCTCAGCTCATGGAAATGCTACTATTTTCATTTCCTGACCAAAATTCATTTATACCCCTAGCACAGATCTGTCTCACGAACTCCACACTCATACATTCAGTTGCCACCTCGACTTCTCTACCTGAGTGTCTTACAATCATCACAAACTTCTATCCAAGGCTAACTCCTCCAAGCACACCCCAGCTGTGGCCCCCCTCATGGCTCCTTGGTGGATGCTAATTTTACCTTTGTGTAGGTCAAAAATCATGGAGTTATCCTTGACTTTTTTCTTTCTTCCACATCCACATTCAAACTGTCAGCAGATCCTGTTGACTAAGCCTTCAGAGCTTATATACACCTTTATTGCTTCTCACTCCTCCTCCCTGCTTCTCACCATATTACCTTTCTCATGGTAGTGCCTATCGTGTTTTTTGTTTTTTTTTTTTGAGGATATTTCAGGACACATGGAAATTATGTAAAATTTATTTTATTTACTAGACAGGGTCTCGCTCTGTTGCCCAGGCTGGAGTGCAGTGGCATGATCTTGGCTCACTGCAACCTCTGCCTCCCAGGCACAAATTATTCTCCTGAGTAGCTAGGACTACAGGTGTGTGCCACTGCGCCTGACTGATTTTTGTATTTTTTGTAGAGATGGGGTTTCGTCATGTTGCCCAGACTGGTCTCAAACTCCTGGGCTCAAGCGATCTGCCAGCCTCAGCCTCCCAAAGTATTGGGATTACAGGCATGCGCCACTGTGCCCAGCTGATATTTCAAAGATCTTTATTTTTAGTCTCTTCACTCTTGATGGTGTCTTCTGATGAACTGAAGTTCTTCACTGCAGTGTGGTTGAATTTAACAACTGTATTTTTTATGGTTTGTTTTTATATGTCGTGTTTTAAAAAGTATTGTTTATCTTGAGGTCATTAAGATATTTGCCTATTTTTCCTTTTATGAGTTGTATTGTTTTGCCTTATAAATTTAGATATTTTTATCAACCTGGAATTGGCATTTGTGTATAGTATATTTCTTAATTTCCAAATACCCAAGAGTTTTCTGGTTAACTTTCCATTTTTGACTTGTAGCTTAATTACATTGTGGTGAGATAATGCAAATCTCTATGATAATCTTTGAAACTTGTTGAAACTTGCTTTATAGTTCAGCATATGGTCAATCTGTGCACAAGTTTGCAAAGAACATGTATTCCATGGTAACTGGGTGAAGCATCCTACATGTGTCTATTAGGTAAGACTTATTGATTATGTTGTTCAAAACTTTCTTATTCATTCTTATTTTTATGTGCTAGATATGTCAGTTATTGAATGAGTTATTGAATGAGTTGTGTGAAAAATCTTTCACTATGATTCTGGATTGTCTTTTCTTATAATTTTGTCAGTTTTTGCATTATGTATTTTAAGACTGTGCTATGAGGTACAAACAGATATGCAATTGTTATATCTTCTTTGTGACTTTATTTTCTCATATTTATGAAGAGATCTTTTAAAAATTTAATGTTGAGATTAATATATCTTATACCATATATTTTGCTTTTGGCCAATACTTAAATACATTTTCTTTTCCATCCCTTTATTTTTCACCTCTCTATATCTTGTTTTAGATGTGCTGTTTGCAAACGGCTTATTGTCAAATTTAATTTCATTTTATCTGCTTGTATTAGTCTGTTCTCATGCTGCTAATAAAGACATATCAGAGACAGGGTAATTTATAAAGGAAAGAGGTTTAATTGACTCACAGTTCCACATGGCTGGGAGGCCTCACAATCATGGTGGAAGGCAAAGGGGAAGCAAGACATGTCTTACATGGCAGCAGACAAGACAGCTTGTGTAGGTGAACTCCCATTTATAAACCCATCAGATCTCATGAGACTTATTCAGTGCCACGGGAACAGTATGGGGGAAATTGGTGCCATGATTCAATTATCTCCACCTGGCCCTGCCCTTGACACATGGGGGTTATTACAATTCAAGGTGAGATTTGAGTGGGGACACAGAGCCAAATCATATCACTGGTATACCAATCTTTGCCTTTTAATGAGAAGCATTTTGTCTAAGAATTATAAATGTAATTGCCCATGTATATGTATTTAAATCTTTTATAGTATTTTTTATTTTCTATTTGTCCCTTCTTTCTCTTATTTCTTGCCTTTTTTCTCATTCTATTTTTTTCCTCCACTTGGAATTTGTGTATGTTATTTCCATTTTGTCACTAGCCTAGAAATTAAGAAGTGCTTATTAGTTTAACAATGCCTAAGTTAAGTGATATCTTCATTTTCCTCTCAGAGATACAAGAACCTTAGAATACAGCAACTGCAATTATATTTCTCCTAATTTATCTGATATCATTGTCTTGTATTTTAATTCTATTTTTTATACCTCTCAGGACATTTTAATTGCCTGATGTCATCTTAGTTTTGATTTCCCACATTATAATATAGTCCATCTTGAAGCTTAGAGATTCTTTCTTGTAGTCTGGAATTACTTTTCTTTTTCCTGAAGTACAATCTTTAGATTTTTTTTTTTTTTGTGGGGTCTGTTGGTGGCAAACTGTCTGGTTTTGCATGTCTGAAAATGTGCTTGTTTTGTCCTCATTCTTGGATGATATTTTTGCTGGGTATAGAATTCTAATTTGATAGTCTTTTTCTTTTTCCCCAGCACATCAAGGATGTAATTTCAATGTCTTCTCTTGCTGCAGTTGAGAAGCCGGCTGTTGCTTTGTCACTCCCTTGAGGATTATCTATCATTTCTTTTTGGCTACCTTAAAAATCTTTTTTCTTTGATATTTTGCATATTCACTATGATATGTGTAGCTGTGGAATTATTTTTATGTATCTTGCTTTAGATTCACTTGTCTTCTTAAATTGGAGTGATGTCTTTTATCAGTTCTGCAAAGTTCTTCTCAATTATCTCTTTTAAATATTGTGTCTTCAACATTACTTTTCTTTCTTCCTCTAGAACTCTGATTAGACCCTAAAAATTGGGAACATTATTAGTCCTCTGTCTTATCTCCATCTTTCTTATTCTCTCTTGTCTCTGTAACTTTATCTCTCTTGTTTCAGTCTGAATAATTTCTTCAGAATCATCTTTCAGTTCATTAATTCTTTCTTCACCTGTGTCTACTCTGTTCTTATACCTGTCTTTTGATTTAATCTTAACTATTCTTATTTTTATTTCTAACAGGTTTATTTAATTATTCAAATCTGTGTAATAATTCTTTATACATTTTTAGGCCCTCCAAATATTTTCAATTTTGTCCTTTCTTAATTAGACATAGTAAACTTAATTATTTAATATTCTGCTTCTGATAATTGCAATATCTGAAAACTTCCATGATCTTTGTCTTCTGACTGCTGTGCCTTCTGTTTCTCCATCAAGTGTTTAGTGACTGTTTCCCTCTGAGCTGCTCATGATCCATGGAATCTTATTTTTGGTAATTCTTTGATGTGGAGGGTGAAGGAGAGTCTCTTCAGAGAGTATTTATATATGCTTACTGTACTTTATTGATCTTGGGATTACTTTAAATACATTCTCAATATGAGATATTTAAAAAAATTTATTCCTCTCTCTCTATCTCAATATTTAGATACAATAAATTCAAACTACAAATCCACATTGGGGCTAGCCTGTCACAAGAACTCAGGGTCTGGTGTTCCCATTCTTCCTAGCCTCTGCTCTGGAGGAAAGGCTGTTATCCCCCCTTGTAGACCTTTAGGGGGAATTTATTTCCAGCTCATTGTTACAATGAGAGTATAACCCTCTGAGTTTTAATCTGTAGATAAGAAAGTGTCCACCTTGGGCAGGTCCTGGCCTTCATCTCCCATATCTTTTACCCCACACAGATTTGCCGCTCATTGATTCTTTTAAGGAGATGACATTTCTTTTCATGCAGAATTTTAGTTGTTTTCAGCAAGGGGGTCATTTGAGGAGACCAGTACATCATGTTTCCAGTGTGTACGCATTTCATTTTTAAATAGTGGCAATTATAGGACATAATACCTCTCCCAGAGCTTTTACTCTCTTATTTCAAAAATACTTATTAGCATATCTGTCCCACTCTATACATACATATATATATATATATATATATAAAAACTTTATATATGTGTGTGTATATATATATGGAGGTAACTTTATATATGTATGTACTATGTGTGTGTATGTGTAATTTTTGCCCTGGATACAATGAGATGTGATTCTATAGATTTCAACACCTAGTAAGTACCTTTGAAGAGTTCAGTTCTGAAAATAATTTATCGATACTTAGTCCTTGCAAGTAACGTGCTGTACTTGTGACTGGGGTGTGCTGAAGAGAGATGAATGGCATCATTCCTGCCCTCTGGAAGCTCCAAATCTAGTATTGGAGATAGGCATTACAACTTTTTAAAAAGTTTTATTTTTACAGACAGGGTCTTACTCGATTGCCCAGGCTGGGGTGCAGTGGTGTGACCACAGCTCATTGCAGCCTTGAACTCTAAGGCTCAAGTAATCCTCCTGCCTCAGCCTCCCAAGTAGCTGGGACTACACTCATGGGCCACCACACCCAGGTAATTAAGAATTTTTTTTTAGAGATTGGATCTTGCTATGTTGCCCAGATTGGTCTCAAACTCCTGGGCTCAAGCAATCCTCCTGTCCCAGCCTCCCAAAGTGCCGAGATTACAGGCACAAGCCACTGTGCCCAGCCAACATTAACTTTTATACTGAAGAACCCAGTGATAAATGCTGTAGAGGAGGATGTACGACAAAGAACGGCAAGATTATAGGTGTGGAACAGACTGGGTGGGGGCAGGAGTGAGGGCATTTATGAGAGAGGTCGTAGCTGTTTGAGCAAAGACATGGAAATGGGAAGATGCAGGACATGCTGGGAAAATGCTGAGTGTCCTGAGTGGGTGAACCAGAGTATAGGTGTGTATGCTCGTGGCCATGTGTGTGAGCATGTGGGCAGCAACTGTGATGCTGAGGGGATGGTGATGGGCATCACAGTAAAAAGAAAGGCTAGAAAGGAGTGTATTAGCCACAGTTCTCGGGAAGCAGAACTTGGAGAATGTGTGTGTGAGTGTGAGTGTGTGTGTGAGTGTGTGTGTCAGTGTGTGTGTTGGTTCAAGTGATTGTGGATGTCTTGTGAGTCCAAAATCTGATGAGGGAGGTCTGCAAACTGGAGACTGAGGGAAGAGCTGTCATTTGAGCATGAAGGCTGTCTGCTAGAAAACCAGGGAGAGCTCCTGCTGCAGATGCAGTCTGAAGGTGTCTGTGGAGAAGCTCCTCTTGCTTGAGCAAGTTCAGTCTTTTTGTTCTATTCTGGTCTTCAACTGATAAGATGAGGCCCACCCACATTACGGAGGGTGATCTGCTTTAATCAAAGTCCACTGATTAAACTATTTTTAGTTTTAACTATTAATCTCCCTCCAAAACACCCTCCCAGAAACATCCAGAATATTATTTGGCTGAATATCCAGGCACCATGGCCAGGTGAAGTGGACACATAAGATGAATTGTCATAGGTAGGTTGTAGCAAAACTGTAGAAGAGTTTAAATGCCATTATGAAGAGATGGGATCCTCTCCTCTATTCAGTTGAAAGATGGAAGTATTTTGAGTAGGACGATAACCCAGATAAATGTACCAAGGGTGGGCAGGAGGGCAGAGAAAAATACTCCAAAGAGTGAGACACTGTCCTTGGGAAAGGATGGAATGGATTCTGTCTACTATTAGTTTTGGGTCTGTGGATGAATGATTTCATTCCTAGAGTTTGTTTTGTCATTTGAAAAATGAGAACAAAAACAAGCTGAATGTGGTAGTGCACGTCTATAGTCCCAGCTACTTGGGAGCTGAAGCAGGAGGATTGTTTGAGTCTGGGAAATCGAGGCTGTAGTCAGCTATGATCATGCTACTATACTCCAGCCTGGGTGACAGAGCGAGACCCCATCTCTAAAACAAGCAACAAACAAACAAAACAAAATGAGAACAAAACCGGGATTTGCTTCACAGCGTTGTGAACACCTTATTGAACAATGTATGCTCACTGCCTGCCTGTGCCTTCCCGCTCCGATGAGCTAGCAGATGTGGATTGAGAATGACTCTGTAGTAGACAGCCTTCAAGGTGGCCCCCAGGGGCCCCTGCTGCCCATTGTATCAGGCCTGGTCTGCAAGACCAACAGTGTTTGGCAGAAGTAATGTGCCACTTCTGAGGTTAGGTTATAAAAGACTTGGACTTCTACCTTGAGCATTCTCCACTCATTGCCTCTCCATCCCTCTTGGATCCCTGGCTTCTGGGGAAGCAGGCTGCCACTCTAGGGAGAGGCCTTGGTGGGAAGACACTAAGGCCTCAAACCAACAGCCAGAGAGGAACTTAGAGCCAATGCCATGTGGGGGAGCTTGGAAGACACTGTTGAATTGTCACATAACGGTGTCCTGGTTGACTGCTTGATTCCACTTTCATGAGTGACCCAGATTAGCCACTTCTGGATTCTAGACCCACAGAGAAAATGTTCCTTGAGAGAAAAATGTTTGCTGTTTTAAGCTGCTAAGTCTTGGTAATTCATTATGCATCAGTGGATTGCTAGTAGAATGCCAGCCTGCAATTTTGGAATATGCGAGGTGCAAGGAGGGAGCAGGGTCTTAGCACTTTATACTTTTCCAGGTAGAGCTGGTGCATCTTGGGGCACAGGGGAAAAGCGGCTTCAGATGGGGTGGAGCTTATGAGAAGAGAAATCTGGAAAGAAAAAGAGGAGAGTTAGGGCATGAATATTCTCTGATGACCTTGAGAACATGTGTGTGTGATACCCGAGACAAGGCTAAGGAAGTAAGGCTGTGCCCTTGACATAGTGCAAAGGAATTAAGCGGTGGGCTCACGTGCACAGTGACCCTGGGCAGCACCCCCACCATGACATACATGCACACACACACATGCACACACATGCATGCACACGCGCATGCACACACATGCACACACACATGCACACACACACACGCATACACTTTTTTTTTTGGATGGAGTCTTGCTCTGTCACCCAGGCTGGAGTGCAGTGCTGTGATCTCCACTCACTGCGACAGCCACCTCCCAGGTTCAAGTGATTCTCCTACCTCAGCCTCCCAAGTAGCTGGGATTACGGGCATCCACCGTCATGCCCGGCTAAGTTTTTTGTAGTTTTATTAGAGACAAGGTTTCTCCTTATTGGCCAGGCTGTTTTTGAACTCTGGAACTTGAGCGATCTGCCCACCTCGGCCTCCCAAAGTGTTAAGATTACAGGCATGAGCCACCGCGCCCGGCCACATGCACACACTCTGAATGATCATCCTAGGCTTCCGCTTGCCTGTACTGAACTTGTGTGTGAACTAGAGCAAGGTTCTCTTCTGGACAATTTAGAACAAGGAGCCACCCCTAGGCATCCTTGTCCCTACAGGCACATGGCTTGGCAAGGAGACTACACCCTTGTGTGGGGAAAAAGCATCCCTTCTTCCACATGGACACATGCCAGTGCCAAGGCTCTGGGCTTGGGAAACAAAACACAGGCTGGATCTCAGACTGCACTTTCCCCTGTGTCAGCTGCCTTGTGCAAGGCACACACCAGACAACTGTACTAGAGCTTGCAGCCACCTGAACGCTTCTGTAAAAAGCTGCTAGACACTTGTACGATTTTGGTTGAGGGGAGGCAGGAGGGCTAGGGGTTTTTAGCATCAGAATCAGTAACGAGTAATTCTGTTTTGTGGAGTTGTGGCTCGTTATGGACTCCAGACAGTGAGGAGTGTCCATGCCCTGATGATTACCTGTGTGGGACAACAGTGATGATTCTCGTGTTTTCCTGTCCCCTGAGGATGGCATGCAGACACACTGCGGGGCTGCAGGAGGCCAGCCATCCAGGTACGTGTGAATAGCAGCCAAGTGTTCACCGCATGCTGCTCTCTGCCTTGAAGAAATCCAAGGTGCCTTCCAATTTTTAAAATCAAAATGCCAACTTTCTGTTCTTGCCTTTCCTGCAGATTCCTCGGTTAGTATATAAAGCTTAGACAAAGAAGCTCTTAGTGTCTTTACGGTTTTGAACCAAACAAACCAACCCATAAATATAAGGGCCAAAGATCATTGTAGGATGCCACCAACTTGCTTAAAGGTCAGGTATCTGGTTCATGGCTGGTCACATAATATTCAGTGGTGAGAGTGCAGGGAATGTCATTCAAGACTCACATGTTCATTCATCCACCATGGACTAAGGCCAATCACGTGTCATGCCTAGTGGTAGAAATAGGTATCTAAATAGATATTTCTAATACAAAACCCTCTTATTGAGAAGCTTTCTCATGTGTCTTGGCCACTAGAAAAGCATGGTGGGTCTAGAGAAAGAAAAATACTTTTCTTCTTTCAAAGAGAACATGTTAACCTGTTTTATATTTGTAATCATTTGGCAGCTGGTATCTAGGTTGAGGGTAGCTGACTTACGTAAGATGAGCGATAAAGAAAATGCATTAAAAGGAATTTGTGCAGATTTCCACTTTGTAGTGAGTGGCAAGAAACCAAAACAAAACACAACAAAACAAAAACTCCACGAGTATAACTAGCAGCAAAAAGTTTGGGATTCCAGTGGTATTTGTAGTCTTTTGAATTAATCTACAGGTAAAGGACTTGAACCAGTAGGTCAAAAGTGACTGGGCATAGTGGAATACAGAAATGGGCGCCGAGGACAAAGACGGCCCAAGGTCTTACACAGATCAGGAGCGCCAGCAAACTTTGAGTCACTCTGAGAATTTTGAAAGGAAATGTGAAGTAGTGGCCCTGAGGATAGGATTAAATGTAATCATCATATGTTTTATGGAAGGGTAAATGGCAAAAACATAGTGTGGGCAAGAAAGGCTGATTTCATGTACAATGCACATTCTCTGAAGTAATATTTAGAAGCCAGAAAAAATGGATACGTCCCGGGAAGGGGAATGTAATAAAACCCCACATCACCAGCAAATTATTTTGTCACATGGAGTTGATGCACCATGAAAAATGGATGAGAAGTGCGGTACCTCCTGTTGCAATTGTGTAGAACATGTGGGCAGCTACAAAGCAGAGGTGTCTCCCAGGAGAATGTGCAGCGTTAGGTTACAGCCATGGCTGGGCCAATGCAGGGACAGCTCCTGCAGGCTCGGCGCAGTGGAAGGTGGGGGGTGGGCCCCGGGTGGGGGAAGTGGGAGTGCATAGGGAGAGGCCTCTGGCAAGGAGCTTTCTGGGACTGCCTGGTGGAGAGTTTATACCTGGTTATACCAGGAAATGCCCTATCTGTCTTCTGCTGATTCACCATTTGAACTTTAAAATTTGATAATTACACGGGCAACAACTTCACATTCATTTTGGTCACTTTTATAAATTTAGGTAAATTCACTCTTTGGGGGCCTATTGCCCAGGACAAAGAAAGTGGATTAACAGAATGTGGGAGATGCTTTTGAGCACATGCTCCTTCCTGCTTTGTACAGATTCTCCTGTTTGGCCAGGCACAGTGGCTCGCACTTGTAATCCCAGCACTTTGGGGGGCTGGAACAGGAGGGTTGCTTACTTCCAGGAGTTTGAGACCATCTTGGGCAACAGAGTGAGACCCCGTCTCTACAAAAAATAAAAAAAATTAGCCAGATGTGGTATGCATGCCTGTGGTCCTGGTTACTCAGGAGGCTGAGGTGGGAGGATGACTTGAGCCCAGGAGGTGGAGGCTGCAGTGAGCTGTGATTGTGCCACTGAACAGTGAGCTGTGATTGTGCCACTGAACTCAGCCTGGGTGACAGGGAGATCGTGTCTTGAAAAATCAAAAAGAAGATTCTCCTGGTAGATCTGGGTCTGGGATAGTCTACATTTATTGCCACAATTTCTGTTCCTTCTTTTTCTTTTTATTTGTTTTTTGAGTCGGAGTCTCACTTTATCACCCAGGCTGGAGCGCAGGGGCACGATCTCAGTTCACTGCAACCTCGGCCTCCCAGGTTCAAGCAATTCTCCTGCCTCAGCCTCCCAAGTAGCTGGGACTACAGGCATGCACTGCCATACCCAGCTAATTTTTTTTGTACTTTTTAGTAGAGATGGGGTTTTACCAGGTTGCCCAGGCTGGTCTCAAACTCCTGACCTCAAGTGATCTGCCCACCTCAGCCTCCCAAAATGCTGAGATTACAGGCGTGAGCCACCACATCCAGCCTGTTCCTTTTTTTTTTTTAAAGCACACACGCACACACACATACACACACACACACACACACACAAACAATGCATAATAATTATGCAAAATAAACTTAAACAAACTCAAAATGTCTAATTTTGTCATCAACTATTAAATGCTGTTAGTCATGATTTAATCTAATCTTACGTTCAGACTCGACAAAAGCAACTCTTTCTTTCTCAGCTCTAAATTCCTATTCTGGAAATGGACCCCAAATCTGAGATGGTAGCAAACCTGGTGTCCAAAGCCCCATTGGGATTTGTCTTCTCTTTCTAGTCATTCATCTGTCTTGGTCTCACATAGACTCTCCTTTGCTGTGGCTGTTCTATCTAGTTAAGAGACAAGCTTTAGTCGACTTGACTGTTAAGTGTCTTCACCCAAGATAAAAAATCTATCTTCTTTTGATCTTTTAGTATCTTCTCTGAAGATGCATGTCAGGTAACAGGGCTCCTTTATATAGCAAGTGCTATATAAAGCCTATTTTGTACTCCTTCCTTCCTGTAGCATTTTTCTGAATATATATACTTTTTCAATCAGAAAACTTCTAGCCAGATTTATTCTATACCATTTCACTTTTCTTTCCATGATAATCAATGGATTATAGAGAGAAAGATGTTGATTTTAAAATGGTGAAAATGGCCAGACACAGTGGCTCACACTTGTAGTCACAGCATTTTTGGGGGCCAAGGCAGGTGGATCACTTGAGGTCAAGAGTTCAAGACCAGCCTGGCCAACATGACAAAACTCCATCTCTACTAAAAATACAAAAATTAGCCAGGTGTGGTGGTGCACACCTGTAATTCCAGCTACTCAGGAGGCTGAGATATGAGAATTGCTTGAACCGGGAGGCAGAAGCTGCAGTGAGTTGAGATTGTACCACTGCACTCTAGCCTGGGCAACAGAGAGAGACTCCATCTCAAAAAAAAAGTTGTGGAATTGTGGTATGGAGATGATAACTGAGATTTTTAACTTGTTTTCTGACTCCTATTAGGGGGCATTTTAAGAAGAAAGAGGCTATAACTTGCTTCCTTTTATGTTCCCTAGAAAACATAACACATTAAACAAACTGTACATACTTTTAAAACATGGCATTCCCCAGACCAGTGTTTCTCAGCACTGACTATACAGAAGTATTTGTCTAGGAAGCTTTAAAATACATTGATGCTCAAATCTTACCCTATAGCAATTAATTCAGGTGTGGTTTTCTTTGTATTTATCCTGCTTGGAATTTGTTGAGCTGTTTGACTCTATAGATTGACATCTTTCATCAGTTTTATAAAATTTTCAGTTGTGATTCTTTCAAATATTGTTTTTTACCCTTTTTCTTCTGTTTCTGAGGTTGCAATTATACATTTGTTAGATCATTTGACTATATCTCATGTGTCCTTTGTTTTCTGTTATTTTTTTTTTCTCTGCGTACTTATTTAAAAAATATTTTGAAGTTCACCTGTTTTTGAGTTTGCCAATCCTGGGTTCTAACTTGCCAGTCTGATATTAAACCTAACCAATGAATTCTTACTTCCAGATATTTTAATTTTTAATTGTAGAGCATCCTTTGATTCTTTTTTATATAGAATAAATATTATTTTATTTAACATATTAACAGCATTTATTTAAAATGCTAGTTCCAACATGTGGATCATCTCTGTTGCTTCAAATGGCTGTTTATTTTCTTCCTCTGATAATTAGCCCTTTTTCTGCTGCTTCTCATGTCATGTAACTTTTTACTTTATGCTGGACACTGTGCGTAAAAGGACAGTAGAGAATAAAGTTTGTATTTCTTTGGCCCAGAAAGAATTTGTTCTTTGAGGATTTAGTCAGGGATAAGGCATTAGCCAAACAGTTTATCTCTGGTTTAAAATGCTTTAGGCCAGGTGCTGTGGCTCACACCTGTCATCCCAGCATTTTGGGATGCCGAGGCAGTAGGATCCCTTGAGTACATGAGTTTGAGACCAGCCTGGGAAACATAATAAAACTCCACCTCTACAAATAATAAAAAAATTAGCTGGGCATGGTGATATGTGCCTGTAGTCTCCATTACTCAGCAGGCTGAAGTGGGAGGATTGCTTGAGCATGGGAGGTTGAGGCTACAGTGAGCTGTAATCGTGCCATTGTACTCCATTCTGGATGACGGAGTGAGACCCTGTCTCAAAATAAATAAATGAATAAAATTAAAAAATATAATTTTAGGGTGGAGAAGACACTGTATAGTTTTGTGTTACTAGCCTGGCAGATCCCTGCCTTCCCCATTTCTGCCTGCCAGGACTACAGGGTAACTTGTCTTCCTTTCAGCAGTTTTGAATTTTGCTGTCTAGTCTGTAGCTCCCTGCTTCTCCCAACTTTGACAAATACCTATGAAAGAGACTGGCTGTGTTTTTGCAGCAGATGCTCTTCCTTGATAGCAACTTTGTGTTTCCATTACTGTGACACTACAGTTTGAAGGGACTTCAAATAGTTGATGGAAAAATTGAATGAAAAGGTAAAAATAAAAGCTGTAAACTTCATTTCTCAACATAAGCTCCATCAAATTCAGACACTTTTGTAAGTAATGATACCAGCCATTAGTCCACCCCTAAAGGACCGAAGGTCCTGGGAATTTGACCAAGTCAGTGGACTTTTTTTTTCACCTTACTAGTTGAAGAAAAATGAGTTCCATTTAAAGTTTTTTTTTAAAGACAAACAAACAAACACACAAAAGTCACAAGGAGCCAAATCAGGACTGTAAGTTGGATGCCTAATGCTTTTCATTGAAATTCTCACAAAATTCCCCTTGTTTGATGAGATAAATGAGCAAGAGCATTGTTGTGGTGGAGGACTCTCTGGTGGAGTTTTCCTGGGCATTTTTCTGGTTAAGCTTTGGCTAACTTTCTCAAAACACTCTCATAATAAGCAGGTGTTACAACTTTTGGCTTTCCGGAAAGTTAACAAGTGAAATACCTTGAGCATCCCAAAAAACTGTTGCCATGATCTTTGCTCTTGGCTGGGCTGCTTTTGCTTTGACTCGGCCACTTCTACTTCTCAGTAGCAATAGCTTTGGTTGTGCTTTGTCTTCAGGATGGTACTGGGAAAGCCGTGTTTCACCTCTTGTTACAAATCTTCAAAATGCTTTAGGATCTTGATCCCACTTGTTTAAAATTTCCATTGAAAGCTCCTGCTGCTGTATGCAGGTGAGCTGCATGCAACAATTCTGGCACCCACTAAGTAGAAGTTTGCTCAACTTTAAATTTTCAGTCAGAATTGTGTAAGCAGAACCAGTTAAGATGTCTGTGGTGTTGGCTATTGTTTCTGCTTTTAATTGTCTGTCCTCTTCAATTAGAGCACAAAGAAGATGCATTTTTTTTTTCCCTTGCAAATTGATGTGGATGATCTGATGCTGCTGGTTTCATCTTCAACATTGCTTCCTCCCTTCTTAAAACAAGTTATCCATTTGTAAACTGAGAATTTATTTGGGACACTGTATTCACAAACTGCTTTTAAAGCCGCAGTGATTTCACCATTCTTTTCCCCAAACTTCGCCATCAGTTTGATGTTTGTTCTTGCTTTAATTTTTGCAGAATTCATTTGATAGGGGGTCTTTTCAAACAGATGTCTCGTCCTTCTTAGGCTCTGAATCTAGATCCTGTTAGATATGGTATAACAAGTTACTATGAGTATATTTTGTTGCAAAATTTTTTTGAAATTCATGCATGGATTTTTCATAATACACAGCTTGCATGAACTTTTTCAGGGCCCCTCATGTATTTCTGTCTCTTATTTCAAGGATTTCAAATATTCCACGTGCCCCTCCACCAGCAAGTGAACCACAGGGGAAAGGAGTATTGTGCACTTAGGACTTGTGAGGTTTCCAAATTGTCATTTCAGCCTCACACAACCTCCAAGAGCTTTCCAGTTTTTCTTTCTCACAGTAATATCCTTGTATTTAGGCCACGTTGAGCCTCATCTTGCCCTCAGAATAGGCAACCATTAACAGGGTAGAAAACAGCCAGTGACTGCCCACTGAACTTGGAAGGGCTCTTCTGTCTTGGGTTGGGTTCATTTAGTCCCCTTTGCTTTCACAGCTTTCTGATGTCTTGGACAATATGGCTTTAGTGATTTATCTGGCTTCTGAAAGTTGTTGCAGCTGGAACAGTGTTCTTTTGTTTCCTACTGCATCTTACCTGGAAGCACAGTCTAATTAAACCAGACTCTCTCATTGCAAACATTAACTTTGTTAGGTAAATCTTATAAAAGTAGGAAGGGATAGCATAGGAAATAAATAAAAGATGTTATGATTTGGGAAATTTGATACTTGAAAGAGTAAGCTCTTTTATTGTACAGCCTTACCCTCTAAAGAAAGGTCTTACTCAGCTATATCCTTACTCTCTGTGGCTATTCATTAGTCCAGTGAAGGTGGTGTCTTCATTGCAAAGTAACTAATTGCGCAGCTTAAAGAACTTGGAACACATAGCTGAGAAGTCATTACTGAAAAGACTACAAGTGAGAACTGTGAAAACATACAACTATTAAATATACAATAAAAAGTTTCCATGGCATGAACACACATCATGAGATCTCTTTTCACATGCACTTATTCTTTTTCCCTTCTAAACTCTTGCACTGTGTGTCATAGGTGCATATCATTATGAGTAGAATATGTATAATTTAAAAAGTATTTTAGTCCTATGTCTTCAAATATATAATAAACCTGCTTGGATATGGACCAAATATGGTAGTGCCCAGAGCAGCACTGATAAGACACTTTTTTGATTAATTGATTGGTTGATATTTTCCACTGGCATTTGGTTGATGCATTTAGGCAAAGAGAAAATCCATATTTGATTTACAGAGCCTAAATACATGTTGTGAATTTAGAGCAATCACATACACAAAAATTACAGTTATCTGCCATTCATGGGCAATAACTGTATAAAAGACTCAAATTTGGCCAGGTGAGGTGGCTCACACTTGTGATCCAAGGACTTTGAGAGGCCAAGTGGGGAGGATTGTTTGAGCCCAGGAGTTTAAGACCAGCCTGGGCAATATATTGAGACCCTGTCTCTATAAAAAGTAAAAATAATTTAGTTAGGTATGGTTGTGTGAGCCTGCAGTCCCAATTACTTTGGAGGCTGAAGTGGGAGGCTCTCTTAAGCCAAAGAATTTGAGGCTGTATGAGCTATGATGGTGCCACTGTACTCCAGCCTGGGCAACAGAGCAAGACCCTATTTCTAATAACAACAGCAAAGACTCAAATTTGCTACTTTGTTTTATATTATCAAAATTGTTTAAAATTAGAGTAGGTAGTAGAATATCTTTTTGAGGAGGTGTTTGGATAGTGTCTTAAATTATTTACTGGTTCTGTTGGAAGGCTGTACTATCGACTGATTTCTTTTTTTTTTCTTTTTGAGATGGAGTCTCGCTCTTGTCATCCAGGCTGGAGTGCAGTGGCGCGATCTCAGCTCACTGCAGCCTCCACCTCCCGGGTTCAAGTGATTTTCCTGCCTCAGCCACCTGAGTAGCTGTGATTACAGGCGCCTGGCACCACACCTGGCTAATTTTTGTACTTTTAGTAGAGATGGGGTTTCGCCATGTTGGCCATGCTAGTCTTGAACTCCTGACCTCTGGTGATCCACCCGCCTTGGCCTCCCAAAGTGCTGGGATTACAGGCATGGGCCACCTCGCCCAGCCCAACTGATTCATTTTACAAAGATTTCTCTCTATCTCATGCCCCTTACTTCATCTTCATTCAATGAGTTAAACCAAGGCTTTTTTCCCCCGCAGTCTGGAGTGCAGTGGTGCAATCATGGCTCACTGCAGCCTCGACTTCCTGGACTCAAGTGATCCTCCCACCTCAGCCTCCTGAGTAGCTAGAACTACAGATGTGCACCATGATGCCTGGCTAGTTTGTCTTCATTTTGTAGAGACAGAGTCTCATTGTGTTACCCAGGCTGGTCTCGAACTTCTGGGCTCAAGCAATCCACCCACTTTTGTCTCCTGAAGTGCTGGGATTATAGGTGTGAGCCACAGTGCCTGGCCAACAAAGGCTAATGAGAGCTAAGAACAGAGCCACACAGAAAATGGGCATGAGCATGGTTTACCCAGCCTTTGCATCAAATTCATACAATCATATACCAACATGAAGAAAAAATAATGGACAGAACTCCAGATCTGGGAAGACTAATAATCCATAGATTAAGGTCGCCTTGAATCATTTACATTAAATGTGTGTATTATTACACAGAACATGCCTAAGATTTTGATTAATTCAATCTTAATCTAAGCCTAAAGAGCATAATCTCTCTTGGGATTTTACATCTGAGTAGCGGATCACTTTTGTGTTGAACTCGCAAAACACATCATTATCATTTGAATACAAGGATGACATTTTTATTCGGGGTGAATGTATATGAAGATACGAAGATATGGGAAAGACCTACTGAGTCATTTGAGACTATCTAATTAATTTTTGATTTACTGGATAATCCATCATTTTTGGCTGGTATACTGCAAGGGGAATTTTCTACTAAAAACGTGGTACATTTCTTTGATTCTCACTTGCTACCTATACTCTTAAGTAGCTATCTAATGTAGACAGACCAAAGTGGGGAGTCTACATAAGACTATAGATAACTTGAGTGAAATTATGTACCTTGTTACAAATTATGTAATACAAATTTCGTATTATGTACAGTGTACATAAATGAAAAAATTTACCCAGGGACAGAATATATTGAATCCCAGCATATCCGATTACACCATGTAAATTAACATGTTAAAAGTGCAATTCCTTATGCTTTAACATTCCGTTTCATCTTTTGACCACACTTTTCTGGACCCTATGATGCCATTAATTAAAAAAAGCAACTCCAACCAGGTGCGGTGGTTCATGCCTGTAATCCCAGCCCTTTGGGAGGCTGAGGCAGGTGGATCACGAGGTCAGGAGATTGAGACCATCCTGGCCAACATGGTGAAAACCCGTTTCTACTAAAAATACAAAGATCAGCTGGGCATGGTGGTATGTGCCTGTAATCCCAGCTACTTGGGAGGCTGAGGCGGGAGAATCACTTGAACTGGGGAGTCGGAAGTTGCAGTAAGCTGAGATCATGCCACTACAGCCCAGAGCCTGGCCACAGAGTGAAACTCCGTCAAAAAAAAAAAAAAAAAAAAAAAAAAAAGCAACTCCGTCTCAGGTGGCTTCACTCTAAGTTATGTCTTTGTGGATACTCTAGGTTTATGTCATTGCTTGAAGCTGTCCTCATGCTGACTTTTCTGCTGGGGAGAGGGGAGTGCTTCAGTTTGGACTGTAACTGGCAGTTGGTAGGTGCCGTGCTGCCATCCAATAGTCTTAATGAATGTTACAGACACGGTCCTGGTGTTGATTTAATGGAGGTCCCTCTTTTCACAGATGGTAACACAGACACAGAGAAGCAAAGTCGCTTCCTCAGTGTTCCACAGCTCACTGGTGTCCAAGTCAAGCTTAGAATTAGGGTGTTGGTGTTCTGGCCATGCTGTATTTCTGCAATTTTTCCCCTTCACCATCAAAATTTTGGTCTAATCTTGTTTTGTAATGTTGAAGCAATTCTTTTTTAAACCAAAAGATATTCTGTTTATTACTTAAAGTGATATTTGGGTCCCCAGTCTTTTAAACATTTTTTATTTTAAGTTCTAGGGTACATGTGTAGGATGTGCAGGTTTGTTACATGGGTAAACGTGTGCCATGGTGGTTTGCTGTACCTATCAACCCATCACATAGGTATTAAGCCCGGCATGCATTAGTTATTTTTCCTAATGCTCTCCCTTCCCACCCCACCCCCAGATAGGTCCCAATGTGTGTTGTTCCCCTCCCTGTGCCCATGTGTTCTCATTGTTCAGCTCCCACTTATAGGTGAGAACATGCGGTGTTTGGTTTTCTGTTCTTGTGTTAGTTTGCTGAGGATACTGGCTTCCAGCTTTATCTATGTCCCTACAAAGGATATGATCTTATTCCTTTTTATGACCGCATAGTATTCCATGGTGTATATGTGCCCCATTTTCTTTATCCAGTCTGTTGTTGATGGGCATTTGGATTGATTCCATGTCTTTCCTATTGTGAATATCCGCATAAAGATACATATGCATGCATGTGTCTTTGTAATAGAGTGATTTCTATTCCTTTGGGTATATATCCAGTAATGGGATTGCTGGATCAAATGGTATTTCTGGTTCTAGATCTTTGAGGAATCACCACATCGTCTTCCACAATGGTTAAACTAATTTACATTCCCACCAATAGTGTAAAAGTGAAGCAATTATTAATGCCATTATATCTGAAAATTTTGCGCATGTACATAATAAAAATAAGCACCCTCCTTAAATAAAAAGGTCACTTTTTACGCAGAATCAGAACAGTTGGGACAGCAAGGCCTTCAGTGATTCCCTTCTGTAAACCTTCCATAGGTAAATGACACTCTCCTCATTTTACTTGCTTTGAATTGTTCGGCTGAAATCTTGACCTACAAACATATTATATGTCAAGTGGCTAGAAGAACAGCAGGGGGGAATCAGCTTTATTGCATTTTCTGTTAGGAGAATAACCTTAAATTATATCGAATTCTTGCCTTGTAAAGCACCATATGGCTCTTTTGCGTTCGTGGTGGCTGCTTTACCATACAGGCTCCTTGGAAAGTAATTAAATTGGACAGACATTGCCCTTGATTTAAAGTCAGAAGGGGAAGCAGTTAATTGAATAGAAATGACAGTTCTTTTTTTTTTTTTTTTTTTTTTTTCTAAAGGCTAGGCCAAGCTTAGAGAAAACAAAAATATCAAAAGGGAATTGCCCTAAACAGTCAAGATGAATGATTTGCTTGGTGAATACGATTTATTCTCTTTCACTCGAACCCTTTCTCTCCAGGCAGGCAACAGTGGGACTTTGGGGTTCCTCGTCACCTTGGTACAGAGGCTCTCAAACCTTTTCTCACTGGATTTTTCTGGTCCGTTTTCAGGTTAGAGGGTGAGGGTGACAGAAGCTGGGAAATGAAAGATGGGATTGTTTTCTTGTCATCCTGTACCCCTGCCACCTGGCGATGGTGTTTCTGGTGAGTGGAGATACATAATGGCTATCTCAATGCAACATGCTCTTTATTTCCTGGGGGTCAGGCACCAGGAGGACCAGGAGGGTAGAAGATCTGTTGAAATGTGACCCTATGTGGAATAGAGATGAGAGTCCCTGAGCTTGTAGTGGGGTCTGAGGAAATGACTTCAAGGGAAAGTTCACAGAACTCTGAAATCAATAGCTAAAAGTAAAAATGCTCATTTTCAAGAACAAAGTATTATTTAAATGCTCCCGGGGAGGTGAATGAGGAGAAGGAGCTAATCCTTGTCAAGTGATGGATATAAAATAAAAACCCAAAGTGGAAACAAAATCAAATGTCAATGCTAACATCTACCGCCACGTACAGAGAGAGCTGGAAGCTCCTAGGACATTTGTATTGAATTCTTCATAGCTTGCCCTATTCAATTACCTTTTGCTTTTAAATGACATCCTTTTCATTTCTAGCTAAATCCTTAACCTTATGCACATTGCAGGAGAGTTACCTGGAAGTCGATGGATCCGTACAGAGAAGACTGAGTTGGGGCATCGGTGAAGACAGTGTTTCTCCATGCTCCCATTATTCTTCCAGAACTGTTAGGAGTGGAAATCATTTCACCTTTGCACTTAGAATAAAGCAACTCAGCATTCACAGTAAATTGCGTCCTGCATACTCTTAGGTAAGCAAGTGCTTCTGCCGCTGAGTCCAGTTTTCTAGTCTGCAGGTCGGGGAGCAGGTTTGCGTAACCCTGGGGAAGGTGAATGCGGAGGATCGGGGAGAGGCAGTCAGGAGAGATTCGGGTAAGTCTTGGCTTGGCTTTGAATGAACTGTCTTTTAGGGGATGCCAACTTCCCTCTTGAGGCCACAGTTCCCTTATTGCTGCAAAGTGAAGGCATCAGGGCTGATGATCTCTCAGCTCCTTTTAGCCTTGACATGGCTGTGTGCCAGGCCTCTTCACACCTACCCAGTGTATGTAAATGGTGGAATCACACACCAGCTTACACAATCAGGCGCTGGCTGATTGAAGGGGGTGACCTGAGATGGGCCTAGGTTTAAGCTGGGATCACAGGCTTCCAGTGTAGGCGAATTATTTTTAAGCAGCTCCTGTGTTTTAGGGACAAGTGCACAAAATGGGAGACTTCTTCCCTGCAAAAGGGAATTGACCTGCGATTTCAAAGCACAAAAAAAGTTGACATTTTTGTTCAGGAGGGGTTGATAACTTTTCCATACAAAACATTTGCAAGTTACAGTCTTTCTAAGTTCCTTAATCATAAAATAAAGATATTGGCTTGGGGATTTAAGCAACATCTCCCAATGTGCATTTTGCGGTGAAAGTCCAAGAACTAACAACAAATGTCTGGGGATGGGGGTGGGGGAAGGACCCTGCTTATAAATGAGGCCATGTGGATATCATTACTACTGGACTTCTGAAAAATTTTAGTATGCTAATAGTACATTTCAAACTTTTAAGGTGGGAATATAGTATTTACTTAGCTCTTTTAATTATAATTCATTTAATTATAGTTAATCCTTCCCCCACAAACTCATTACGATTATTGTTTTTTGAGGGGGGGTTAAAGGCAAAGGTTTATTAAATAGAATGCAGAGACATCAACCATAAAAGAAAATAACATTTTACTAAAATAAAAAATTTTTCCCCAAAAGACATCTGAGAAAATGAAAAGATAAGCTACTGACTGGGAAAAAATATTTTATATAAATAGCATATTTTACTCTGTTCCTATCTTCATCTATCCCTCTGCTTTCTTTTTTTTTCTTTCCAAGTTTTATTTTGGGTTCAAGGGAATTCATTGTTATTATTATTATCTTAAGTCACCAGTGTTCTGAGGAGGGGAGTTAGGGGAACATTGCTTCAGGGAGTCCATGCTTTCAATCTTCACTTACTCTCCTGAAGAGCTGTCCCCGTCATGTCTCAGCAAGGGAGTTTCAACTTAGACATATTGAAGAACTTTCCATTGTGAAATTGTGTCACAGTTGAATGAGGAGGACTGTAGGATTTTTCCTTTCCCAGAATTTTTGTTCCATCATCCACGAACCGTGGTTTCCGTTCTCATTCAATCAACTTTCCTAAGGTTCTTGTTAAACACTCTGATTTGTGAATGAAAAAAGAAGTACTCTTTCAAACAAAGAGCAATTAGAAAAAGTGTCATCAACACTCACGTCAAACCAAGCATGGTTTTCTGCAACAATTGGGAGTAATATTTGGAGGTTTTGTTCTTTCTTTTTATTTCACATTGTGGCCAAGAAGTCGGTATTAGCATTTTCACGCAATCTGCGGGTGGTGTTGCTTATCTCTGCTGTTACCTAACCCTCATTACTCATTAGGATGTGGTGTTCTTATTGTGTGGCCTCAAACATTTCTCAGACAACAGAATTGGATGTAATATTTGGTAGTAGAGTATTCAAGCTTACCAAAAACTTTTTGCATTTGTGGATTTTTTTAAAAAAGGTATATGCTGCTTTCACTGGGTTTTGTTAAAATGTTTCTTCTGTTTTGGCAGGTTTCGGTTTGAAGACAATCTAATTGTTTGAAAAATATAGGTTAGCATACCACCTAGGAAAGTCCCTCCCCAAAGCACAGTAGACAGAACAGGAAGTCACAAGTGGCTGGCAGAGATTGCTGCTCCTAGCTTCTCAGTGTTCTCCCAGCATCCGCGTCTTTTCTGATTGGTGTGAAATCCACAGTGGATAATGAGTAGGGAGAGGCAGCACTGATTTGTTCTCCTTGGGTTTCTAGATTAGGGTAATTTTCATTGAGGTCATTGCTTGCTATTGTACATTTCTGGTAAGCAGAGTTTTGTATATTACCCCATGATTATGACTCTCGCACTGGGGTGGTGGCTGTTATTTATTTTTGAATGAATGAATAAATGGATTGTACAAAGCTTGGTATCCTGAAAAGATGTGCACGTGAACTCCAGCTCCATCAATAACCAGCTCCCTGTCTCTGGAGAGCACAGCTTTTCTGGGCTGTAGTTTCTCCACTAGCTTAGATTACGGATACTCTCCTGGTAAAGTTGACTCTATTTCTCACAGAATATAGCAGAATCTTATAGCAGAGTTATGACTCAGTTTCTATACCATTCTTATCCCTGGATTTGTCAGAATTCCCAGCAGAAAAAGGAACAGAACTCGATCTGGCACCTTCTTTCTGTACCAGTCTTTACTCCGGACTCCAATCTTTCTCTCTTCGGCTACCACGTAACTCACTCCACCCTCTCCCGGCCATAAAAATATCCCAGAAAATAAAAATATTTCAAAAACATCTAAATACTAAAAAGAATATGTCATTTACTATTAGCTTACTACATTCCAAATTTTCATGCTCTGTTTTACTGAATCCACACAACAATTGTGTTGTAGTCGTGATTATTCCCATTAAATGACATAATGAGGCTAAAGGGGTTGTCCTGGACACAAAGCCACACAACTAGAAAGTGTGGGAGCTAGGATTAGAACCCAAGGCTCTACTTTGGGAGGCTGAGGTGGGCGGATCACCTGAGTTCAGGAGTTCAAGACCAGCCTGGCCAACATGGTGAAACCTCGTCTTTACTAAAAACACAAAAACGAGCTAGACGTGGTGGCACATGCTTGTAATCTCAGCTACTCGGGAGGCTGAGGCAGGAGAATCACTTGAACCCGGGAGGCGGAGGCTGCAGTGAGCCGAAACTGCCATTGCACTCTAGCCTGGGCAACAGAGCCCTGAGGTTCCTTTTGGCTCTCTAATTCTCTGTGCCTAAACATGGTGCCATTGTCTTCCCTACTTTGTATCTTACTTTGTATTTCACCACCTCTGATTTTTTTTAGCACCCCTAATTTTATAGCCCCGAAGCAATAGCAATCACGTGTTCTGATGTGGCAAATATTGAGAAGTTTATTTGTTGAGTCTGGGTTTGAGCCAGATGTCACCATGGTGTTTCTGCAGCCTCCTGCAAGCTGGGGGCTGTGTTTTATCTTTTCATATCTAGACTAACCTGTGAGGTCAGTTTTATTATTATTGCTACTGTGCAGGCAAAGAAAATGAGGCAAAGAGAGGCCGCACAGCTACTAAATAACAAAGCCAGTCTTAAATCTAGGTCTTTTGTCTGGAAGTCAAGTGTTATTTGCATTCAGTGCTGGCACAGAGTAGGCATTTAACCAATATCCATTGAATGAATGAATGAATGACAGGATCATGTCTTAATTTTTATTTATTTGTTTATTTATTTTTTCTGAGATTGAGTCTGTCTCTGTTGCCCAGGCTGGAGTGCAGTGGTGCCATCTCAGCTCATTGCAACTTCTGTCTCGGCTTCAAGCAATTCTCCTGCCTCAGCCTTCTGAGTAAGTGGGACTACAAGTGTGCACAACCATGCCCTGCTAATTTTTGTATTTTTGGTGGAGATGGGGTTTCACCATGTTCGCCAGGCTGATCTTGAACTCCTGACCTTAAGGTGATCTGCCCGCCTTAGCCTCCCAAAGTGCTGAGATTACAGGCATGAAACACTGTGTTTGGCATGATGTCTTAATTTGTTTTCTGTGCCCTTAAAACACAAAATGTAATTCCTACACAAGGTGTAATCTCTTCATCCCTGTAATTTCAGTACTGTGGGAGGCCAAGATGGGAGAATTGCTTGAGGTCAGGAGTTCAAGACCAGCCTGGATAACATAGAGAGACCCCCCCATCTCTACTAAAATTAAAAAACATTAGCTAGGCATGGTGGTGTGTGCCTGTAATCTCAGCTACTCGGGACGCTGAGGTGGGAGAATCGCTCCAACCCAGGATGTCAAGGCTCCAGTGAGCTGTGATTGTGCCACTGCACTCCAGCCTAGGTGACAGAGCGAGACCCTGTCTCACAAACAAACAAACAAAAAATAAAGAAAGAAAGATTTGTTGAATCACAATAATGATACACCTCCTTTTATATGCTTCTCCTAGTGTGGAACTTATTTCCCCATGATTATTTATTTGCTGATTTTTAAATAAGACGTCTACTAATGATGGTTTTTCTTTTCCTACTGATCTATACCAATATGAAAACATTGCTTTCTCTTCCTTCTTCAGGGCCTCTATGGAATGATGAGAAAGCTGCCTAATTCTTCTTTGCCTCAATATTCTTCCCCAGAAAACAGAGAAAATCAGAGTGGCTTTCATGTGAGATAATGTGTATAAACTGTAAAGCAAGCACAAATGTTTGTTATTATTTTTTATCCATTGTGCTTTCATAAGAAATGCCTTGAGCAACAGGATATGCATTTGGAGCAGTTTTTTTTTTTTTTTTTCCAGCGAGGATGAAGGGGAAATTTCCTTGGTTCATCTCTTGTTGTTGTCAGCATTATCATAACTATTATCAATGAACATTTATTGAGTACTTATCATCAGTAGGGCAGGGTATAAGATCTGCTGAGAAGCATAAGATGTCATCTCTGTAGCAGAGAGATTTATAATTTAATTAGGAAGACCACATATGCTAATGGATTAAATAACAATGCAGAGTATCCTAAGATAAATGCCCAGTGAATACTTTGTTTTATTTTGTTTTGTCTTCTGAGACAGGGTCTGTTGCCCAGACTAGAGTGCAGTGGTGCAATCATGACTCACTATAGCCTCGACCTCCCGGGCTCAAGTGATCCTCCCATTTCAGCCTTTCAAGTAGCTGGGACTACACGTATGCACCACCATGCTTGGCTAATTGATTTTATTTTGTTTTGCAGAGACACAGTCTCGCTTTGTGGGCCCCATCTGTTGTCAGATTCCTGGCTTCAAGTGATCCTTCCTCCTCGGCCTCTCAAATTGCTGGGATTACAGGCATGAGCCCCTGTGCCCGGACACCAAGTGAATACTATGGCTACTAAAACCTACAAGAAGTCAGAGGGGAGACCACAGTGAAGACAGTATAATGAGATGCTGACCTTGAAGGATGATCGAGTAGCATTTGGTAGTCAGTGACCCAGTGGTGCGTCTGTTGGCCAACGATTAGGGAGCAGTTAGCTATGGAAAAGAGACGCATTGCAAGGCCCAGGTACTCTAGCCATCTGAACTAGCCAGTGATAGCACCTTATCATGATGGGTTTTCAATCCACCTGCTTTTTTTTTTTTTTTGGATCCAGGAGACATTGATAGTATAAGGCCTAAGGAAAATTTGTTAAGTTGTTGTTTGTCATAATATTTGTTGTAGTTACTGAGATAAGGCTAGATACTTGAGATACGTACATCTTTGTATCAACAAAGGCTGAAGGAGAAAATTAGTTTGGGGTTTTGTAATCTTGAAAATGACAGCCAGTAAAATAAGATTCACATATCATCTCCAGAATTGTTTATATCTGACTTTTATTTCACAACGTGTTTCACGCCCTGCATCTCAACCTACTGGCTCATCTTCGCAATGAACAACTCACTCATTTTACACTTCTGGCCAGTAGCCCTGCTGGCAGCTCTTCTCCAGGTTGCCAGCTGACCATTTTGCACAGATTCTCTGGAATGCGACCCTGACCTTGCAATTAATTAGCTTTGGGTCTTGGTGCGAGTCACTTTCTGTTTGCAGGACTCCACCTCCCAGTTTAGACTGTGAAATAGCCGGGTTAGACCGATGTATTTCAAATCCCTTTTAGTAGCTAAACCATTTCCTCCTGCAGAATATTCTATGGAATCACAATTTATAATAGTAGAGTTTTCTTTTTCCTTTTTTTTTTTTTTTTTAAATTGGGCAGCTCCTGAGCCAGAATAGGTACAGCGAGGCTCCCTATAACAGTAGTTTTCTGATGAAGACAGAGGTGAAACAGGGGTGAAGGAATGCGAAGTCCTGCCGATGGGCCTTTTCCTTAGTTGCTTTAATCACCAGAGCACTGTGGAAGCCAGGTGGGGTGCAGTTGAATTGAAGGAACTTAAAGTCTGTTTCAGGGATAATATTTGGTTATTGGAACTCTGTTCATAGAAACAACATAATGGAATTACGTTGTTATTCTGGCATGTCATTTCACGGAATCCCATGAAAGTTTCATTTCTTTGGAAAAACTCCATGTCACGGAGACTATGGGACTTGATTTAATCTGGGAGATTACATTGTAAAAGCCTTCCCTGAGGAGATATTTGAGCTGTTTTTTGATCTAATGTATTTTGTTTATTATCTGAAGGTCGCTGGTTGTTAGGAAAGGTCTTTAGGAGGGGGAACAGCATAGGTCAAGTCCTGAGGGGAAGGGTGCACTTCACAATTAAGAACCTGGGGGAAGGTCAGAGCATGGAAGACAAAAGTTCAAGGCGAGAGTGCCAGGGAATGACATTGCAGGTGGATATAGAGGCCGAATCCTGTAAACCTAATGGGCCATGCTGAAGATTTAGGTCTTTATTCTCAAAGCAAGGGGCAGACACTGGAGGGATTTTAAGGGAGGCATATGTGTTACAAGGTCAGGGTAGTGTTTTCTACCTACTCTGTGGAGTGTGGATTGGAGTGGGGAGAGGGCTGGGCAAGAGTGTCGAAACCCCATTTCTATGGTGGGCGGATCACCTAAGGTCAGGAGTTCCAGACCAGCCTGGCCCATATGGTGAAACCCCGTCTCTACTAAAAATACAAAAGTTAGCTGGGGCGTGGTGGCAGGTACCTGCAATCCCAGCTACTTGGGAGGCTGAGGCATGAGACCACTTGAACCCAAGAGGCAGAGGTCGTAGTCAGCTGAGATCATGCCATTGTAATCCAGCCTGGGAGACAGAGCAAGATTCTGTCTCAAAAACAAAAACAACAACAACAACAACAACAAAAAAAAAAAAAAAAAAAAAAAAAAAAAAAAAAAAAAAAAAAAAAAGAAAGAGAGAGAGAGAAAGAAAGAAAGAGTGAGTCTGGAGAGAAAGAAGAATTAGGGTCTAAGGGAGGGACGGAAAGGGATGTGGGCACACCGGAAGAGTTTCAGGAAGTGATATTGTTGGGGCTTGGTGAATGACTTGAAATGCGTGGGCGTGGAGAGAGGGAACAAAAGTGATCCCTAGGTTTCTGGCTTCTGCAAATGGACAGATTGTCTTTCTATTTCCTGAAACAGAGGGGAAGACCATGTCCAGAGAGGAGAATCCGGCATTTTGGGGGAGGTCTCAGGAACAGGAAGGTTGAAGGGTACAGTCATTGGATGGGTACTTCAATGGATGGTTCCAGAACGCCGAGAAGAGGTCTGGGCTGGAGATGTCATTTGGGAAGTCGCTGATCTATCGATATTCATCTGGCAAACAGACCACGGGCATGGCTGAGATTGCAGAGGGAAAGAGTATAGGAGGAGAGGAGAAGAGAGTCTTTTCAGAATCTCTACCATTTAATCACCCAGCCAAGCAGAATAATCTGGCAAGGGGGATGGGTCGGGTGGCGGCAGAGAGGAGGATGACTGGAGAGGATGGAGTCACTGTGTGGAAGGTTTGAGCATTAAAGCAACTACCAGGGGATTTTGTAACGTGAGATCCATGTAGCTCTGGTGGCTGTTGAGAACCTCTGCAGTTGGAGGGTGGGAATGGAAGCTGGGCTGGGCTGGAAATGGAGGCAGAAGGTCCGGAAGGGGTAAAGGGAAAAGTGGCAGTCTCTGGAGGATGTGTGTAATTGAAGCTCAGTTTCTTTAAACTCTCCAAATCCACGTGATCCGTAGAGATGATGAAGAGGCTTGAGCATTAATGGTAATGGAAGGATCTGGAAGAAGAGGAACTGTGGACTTGAAAAGAGAGAAACGAACTAATCAAGAATAGGTGCTTCCTAAGAAGGCAGGAGAGAGTGGGATCTAAGCCACAAATGGAGAATGGGCTGATGGGCGTGCCTTTGACTCCCGGAAGGTATTAGCAGAACATCTTGTTGTATACCTCACTGGGGCAGTCAGTTCAGTGGGCACCATATCTCAATTATTCAACCATGGCCGGGTGCAGGGGCCTACGCCTGTAATCACAGCACTTTGGGAGGATTGCCTGAGCCCAGAAGTTCAAGACCAGCCAGGGCAACATGGAGAGACCCCATCTCTACAAAAAAAAAAATAAAAAAAAAATAATAAAAAAGCCAGGTGTGGTGGTATGTACCTGCAGTTCCAGCTACTCAGAAGGCTGAGGTGGAAGGATTGCTTGAGCCCAGGCGGTCAAGGCTACAATGAACCCATATCATGCCACTGCACTCCAGCCTGGGTGACAGAGTAAGATTCTGTCTGAAAGAAAGAAAGAAAAGAAGAAAGAAAAAAGGAGAAAAGCAAGGAGCCCAAACAAATCAAAATCTGTGATCTTCCCACAGATACATAACTTTGGGTATGTACATTTTCTGTGTGTGTGTACTGTATAACTCCTGGAATATTCCCCAGAGAACTAGCATTTGGAATACTAGTCAATTTATGTACAGCTCCAGGCACATCACGTAGCACGTGGTAGATTCTCAACAAACGTCTTTCAAGGTAGGGGGATCCCTTGAGCCCAAGAGTTTTAGGTTGCAGTGAGCTATGATTGCACTACTGCACTCCAGCCTGGGTGACAGAGCCAGACACTATTCTAAAACTCATTTAAAATAATCAATTATTCAACCACTGATTAAGCACCTACTGTATGGCCAGTATGTGTTAGCAACGGGGGCTGCAAAAATGAACTACAGTGGAAGTACAACCAAGCTAGTGGGAGAGGTGTGCCCCCAGAGACGACCGTGACACAGGGGTGTCGGAGTACCACTGTGTTTAATGGCCTCGTGTGTTCAGCGCTTAGCTTGGTGAGATCTGCTGAAAAGTTCTATGCAGTGACTCATCTCCTTACCTGACGCAAATTATTTAAATTTTCTGTGCCTAAGTTTCTTTGTTTACCAAGTTAGGATAATAATAGTGGCTTACCTTAGAGGAGTGCACTGAGAAAAGTCTAATTGACAAGGTTTGGCTTTCTGTCCCCACCTAAATCTTGTCTCGAATTGTAATTCCCCTATGTTGACCGAAGGAGGTGATTGGATCATGGAGATAGTTTCCCCCATGCTGTTCTCTTGATAGTGAGTGCATTCTCACAAGACCAGATGGTTTTATAAGACAGTTTTTCTCTGCTCTTGCTCTTTTCTCTCTCCTGTCGCCATGGAAGACGTGACTGCTTCTCCTTCTGCCATGATTGTAAGGTTCCTGAGGCCTCACCAGCCATGCAGAACTGTGAGTCAATTAAACCTCTTTCCTTTATAAATTACCCAGTCTTGGGCAGTATCTTTATAGCAGTGTGGAAATGGACTAATACACTAATAAAACAATGAACAGTAAACGGTAAAGGGTTTATTAGCAATTAGTGCTACATGAATGCTGAATTATGAACTGAGATTACATCTTCATCAAAGGTAAAAGCCAGTTGGGCAATGTTCTATTATTAAATCTCAGAACAATAGCTTGCTTTCACGAGTTACCTAGAATAAAAACTTGTCCCCTTAATAATAGGACCATGTATTGAAAAAGTGCACAGTAAAAAGTCCAAAAGGAAACATCATTTAAGCCTTTTTAATTGTTCTATGTGGATAAGGATTTTTTTTCTTGAAGATATTGAGGAAAAGGAGATTTCCTCATTCACTCATTCACTCATTAATTCATCAAAAGTTATTTGTTGGACCTGACAGTGTTTAACAAATCTCTGATCATTCTTGGACCTCTCTGGCCATTGACACGCTGGCTTTCAGTTTTCATAAGTGAGAAATGAGCCAGATGCAGTGGCTCATGCTGGTAATCCTAGCACTTTGGGAAGCTGAGGTAGAAGGATTGCTTGGGGCCAGGAGTTCGAAACCAGCCTGGGCAACATAGTGAAATCCCATCTCTGAAATAAAATATGAAAATCAGCCAAATGTGGTGGCATGCACCTGTAATCTTAGCGTCTCAGGAGGCTGAGATATGAGGATTGCTTGAGCCTGAGAGGTTGAGGCTTATAGCAAGCTATGATGGTTCCACTGTACTCCAGACTGGGTGACAGAGCAAGACCCTGTCTCTAAAAAATAAGTTAAAAGCAAACAAACAAAAAACATAAGTGAGAATAGACCTTTTAGTTATTTTAAAGCATTGTGTGTACAACTCAGAGAACAATGAGCCTTAAAATACATATCCAATTAATTAATTAAAGCTAATAAATCTGGTTGAACAAATATTAGTAACTCAATCTTTCAAACATCTCTGAGAGAAAAAGAGCAGCTATTTTTTGAGTGTTGACTTGTGCTGGGCTCTGTAACCTTATGTATCTAATCTCATTTAGCCCTCCTAGTAGCTCTGCTAATAGGCATCATTATCTCCATTTTACAGATAGGCAAAGTGAGGCTTTGAGAGATTGAGAAATTTGCTTGTGTTCACACATTCAATAAGGACTGAGACTGAGCTATTAACTCAACTGTGCCTCATTCCAGAATTCTTTCTCCTTCCATTCTCTAGTCTCTTTCAAGAAGTGAGAATCTAGGCCTCCTCCCCAGCCTTCCATGCAAATAAAACATGTGTGGGTGTTTTTATAAATGCTCACTAAGTATTTGATTTTTTTTTTTTTTTTTTTTTTTTTTGAGATAAGGCTCCATTCTATAACCCAGGCTGGAGTGCAGTGATATAATCACGGCCCACTGCAGCCTCGACCTCCCCTAGCTCAGGCCATTCTCCCATCTCAGCCTCCCAAGTAGTTGGGACTACAGGTGCATGCCACCACACCTGGTTAATTTTTGTATTTTTTGTAGAGACAGAGTTTCACCATATTGCTCAGGTTGGTCTCAAACTCCTGAGCTCAAGTAATCCACTGGCCTTGACCTCCCAAAGTGCTGGGATTATAGGCCTGAACCACCGTGCCTGGCCACTATTTGTTGAATGAGCAAATCAGTGAAGCAGTATTTATCAAATTTTAGTAGTATGTCACAATTCTAAGGTCAAGGATAATTTATGTAAATTAAAAAAATCTATTTAAATTAAGGAGCTATTGTTAAAGTTTTATGAGTGATAATGGTATTATGGTTATGCGTAATAAAAAGAATCCTTATCTTTTGGAGAAACACTGTGAAATGTTTACAGATGAAATGACAAGAAAGTCTGATATCCACTTCAAAAATAATGAGATGAAGCGGAGAGTTTAGATTAAACAAGATGGGTAGATTGGTAGTGGTTTGATAAGTGATGACCCTTGACATGTACCCAAGGGCTCACTTGACCATTTTCTGTTATTGTATACATTTAAGATTTTTCATAAGAAAACGTTTAAAAATTAAGTTTCAGTGGGACAATAAATAAATAAAGGGAGTAAACATTCACTGTGGGGAAGTCTCCCAGTTTTTTGTTTTTAAATAATTGCTTTATTTTCACTAGATTATTAAACATAACTCTCTATGAAACCACTTTGGGGGAGGGTATTTTCTATATCATTTATCTTTTTAAAGTTCACTCTCTTGATGCAGAGAGAAGGATTGATTTTCCTAATGTATTGTGTGAATGTGAGTCAGTCATAGCCTTTGTGGGCAGGTTTCTCACCTGGAAATGAGAGAATCAGTCTAGATAAATATCTGAAATTCTTTCCGTTTCTAAATTCTATAACTCCGACTAACTAGGAAAATACTATGCGTGTCATTCCTTTGCTGTTTAGTCCTCAGCCCTTAGCACCCATATTCATGGACAAACAGCATAGGAATCACGACACACCTTGAATTCAGGGGATTAGCCCACCCACATCACACCTTGAATTCAGGGGGTAAGCCCACCTACATTTAAAACTGCCTTTAGGGCAGAATGCATTGCTAGTAGTTTTCCCTAATTCTAGCTGACCGAGTAGGGTTTGTCACAGAGAGCAGGAGATTTAGGACGCAAACAATATTGGTTATCTTGAAGAAGACTCCTTATTTCCTGAGAGACAGAATTAAACCAGAATACGACTGAAATGAAAAGTCTTCTTTTAGAGCACTCCAAGTAAATGTTGAGTAGATACACCTTTTATTAGATACAATCCAATTAAAGCCAAACTGGTTTAAGAAAGACGCAAGGGTACAGGGTTGAGCAACGATGTTCTTGTGTGAATTTAACAGGTAACAGACCCACCTAGGAGCTGATGTGATTTGATAAGCTTTGTCCTCAGGTGTACTGTATTTGCACATGTAGCAACTATGTATCCACCCATAGAGCAGTGCCAAGGGCCTGAAAAGACCCATCTAAGAAAACGGTAACAAATCAGAAACATGCTTAAGATACTGTCCTGTAGCACTGAAAAAGTTTGTACCCAGAACTTGTATTTGTAGAATCAGGATTTCCTATTTTTCTGTACTTCAAATATATTTGAAGGAGTGCACTTTTACCATTATTATAATTTACCATATATTTAGTAGTAAAAAACATATTATTAATGTATGGGTCACACCTGTGATCCCAGCACTTTGGGAAGTCAAGGCAGGCAGACTGCTTGAGCCCAGGAGTTTGAGACCAGCCTGGGTAACATAGCAAGACCCCATCTCTAAAAAAAAAAAAAATAGCTAGGCATGGTGGTGCACATCTGTAGTTCCAGCTACTTAGCAGGCTGAGGCAGGATAGCTTGAGCCTCGGAGGTCGAGGCTGCAGTGAGCTGAGATTGCGACCCTGCACTCCAGCCTGAGAGACAGAGTGAGTCTCTGTCTCAAAAAATAAAATAAAACAAAACGAAAACCAAAAGCAATTTGGAACCCTCCTATGGAGACATAACCCTTGGGCGTGTATTTTGTGTGTGTGTGTACTGTACAACTCAAGTAATATTCCCTGAAGAACCAGCATTTGAAATACTAGTCAATTTATGTAAAACCCCATATCCATTACATAGCACACGGTAGATTTTCAAGACACTTCTTTTCTTTTTTACTTTTCAGATGTTCTCTCTCAGTCTTCCCTTCACTGAGTCTTCTTACTCATCACCTCTAACTTCTGAGTCCACTGCTATGCCACATGTGTGGGCTAATTTATTTCAAGAAAACTCATTGCTCACTTTTTTTGTGGCCCTACTTTTCTTTTCTTTTCTTTTCTTTCTTTCTTTCTTTCTTTCTTTCTTTTTTTTTTTTTTTTTTTGAGGCAGGGTCTCGCTTTGTGGCCCAGGCTGGAGTGCAGTGTCGCTATCTTGGCTCACTGCATCCTCTGCCTCCTGGGCTCAAGCAATCCTCCCATCTTAGCCTCTTGAGTAGTTGGGACTACAGGTGTGTATCACCATGCCTGGCTAATTTTTTTTTTCTGAGACAACATCTTGCTCCGTCACCCAGGCTGGAGTGCAGTGGCGTGATCTCAGCACACTGCAACCTCTGCCTCCCAGGTTCAAGCGATTCTCCGCGCCAGCCTCCAGAGTAGCTGGGATTACAGACGCGCACCACCATGCTCAGCTAATTTTTGTATTTTTAGTAGAGACGGGGATTCACCATGTTGGCCAGGCTGGTCTCAAACTCCTGACCTCAGGTGATCCACTTGTCTGGGTCTCCCAAAGTGCTGA